>NC_134866.1:57103467-57285967 GCF_049852395.1 Peromyscus maniculatus bairdii
TCTCAAAAGGTAACCTTGCAAAAGACTGTAAAAGAATCACAAATCTAAGCTTATATATAAAAAGGAATTAGCCATTCCTACTTTAAGTCCTCAGAGTGCACACCCACCCAACAACAATTTTTATGAAATCATACTAGGAAGACAAGGGAAATTAATAATTGCCTTTGGTCACCAATCTATCTTAGCAAGGAAGGCACATCAGCTAGTAATAACCAGGCTTCCTTTGTTCTTGTCCCTTGACCTCTATTAAAAGTGTGCCTTTCTAAACTTTAAATTGTTTCTCAACATTTTCTATATCAAAACTATTAACAAAAATATCTTAACCTAAGTTTACTAACAATCTACATCTCTAAATTCTTTCTAAGGGTGGCGGTTGAATCATTAATCTGCTCCAGTACAAATCTTGGAAAAAGTCATCACTACTATTGTAAGTAACAGTGACGTTGCCCAGCCAGGGGCTAGGAACCCTGTAGAGATGTCACACAACTTGCAGAGTGTAAGGGACTGGTGACTGTGAGGGCAACAAGCAGAGCTGTGCTCAACAACAGCAGGTCCTCAGGAAATGTAGCCCCCGGAGCTCTGTCTCTCCAAGGCTAACTAGTGGGCCCTTTTCCATGAGTCCAAAAGCTGCTTGCTGTTCCTCTTGCATGGCCCCTGACACTAACTTAATTTCAATTTGCAATTATTCTTTGCCCATTCTATAAAATTCATAGTGATCTGGCTAAATTCACTTAACAGTTTCAGTACCTTCTTTTTGATAAATTTTTAGTTAATTATGTCTAAAAAAGACAATTATGTTTGTTTCTTTTCAATGTTAAGCTTCCCTTTTTTCACTTTTCCTCCTTTCTTTTTTATTTGATTTTAATTGTGTGTGTCTACATGCTTACAGTATTGGTCAGTAAAGCCAGTAAAATGCTAAATAAAAATGGTCAGAGTGAGCATCCTTGCCTTGTCATTGTTGGGTCCAAATTGGCCCCCAAAATGGCAGTGCTGGAGATAATGTCTTAAACAAAAGGGTAAAGAGTAGCCTAAACTTAGCACTACTCAGGAATTTCCCAATGCAGCTTTGTTTACCAAGAAAACCACTACCTCTCTTATTCATTCCAGTGGTCAATTACCTTTGCAAGGGCATCTCATTCCAGCTTAATCTTAACAGCCTTCATCAGCTCAAAGACCTCTATTTTGCTGACTATCATATAAAATCTGCTCACTCTCCTGCCAAACTGTTGTCCTCAATTCTTGGAAGCTGACTGGCAGTCTGTTCTCTCAATAAACTTTTCTTTCTACTCACATAGTGGTCCTGTTCAAAAACTTCACTGTGCCCTCACTTACAGTTACTATTATGGAAGGTAAGTCACCATTAAATAGGATATGAAGTTTAAATATTATTGTGCACTGAAGTCATTTATTAGGATGAAAACAGAAAACTCAAAAGTATTTGCAAACAGAATGAGCAATATATTGAAAATGGATACTATATCATGACATAGTTTATCTCAAGAATACAAATTTGTTTAACACTAACAACTAATCAGTAGGGGCTAAAGATAGTTAAGAATACTTTACTGCTCTTACGACAAACCCAGGTTTTGGTTCCCAGCATCTATGTGGCAGCTCACAATTGTCAGAATTCCTGTTTTAGAGGAAACTTCAGACTTCTGAGGGTACGGCACACATGGTACATATAAATAGATGCAGGCAAAACACCTGGACACTTCAAAAAAACTTTTTAAAAGAATCAACCAGGATAATCATTAAGAGAATAAAACAGAAAAGTCAGAAATCCCCATAGATGCAGATAAAAACTTAGTGATTTATTTATAACAGCTTCTCCAAATACAAAAGTAGCAAGCAATACATTAAGCGATATATGCATAAAATTAATACAACAAAAACTAAGAACCATGCTGAGTGTGGTGGCGCAGGACTATACTCCCTGTACTTGGGTTAAATAAGGGCCAGCTGATCTAACAAAGAAGCAATATAACTAACAGAACATTAAAGGACACCTGTAGAGACACATAGTGTACCCTAAGGAAGAATCAATAGTGTTAAAAGTTCAATTCTCACAAAGTCAAAACCACAAATAAAACACAATCCCAGTGAAAGCCTCAATTTGACTTTTACTTGAAATTCACATGCTGATTCTAACATGCAGAAATTCAAAGAATCCAGGTTCACAAAGAGCTTAAAAAATATTAAAGTCGAAAGAGTCAAATTAACTGACTCCAAGATCACTACAAAGCTAACCCAAATGTCTGATGATGGTAGGTAGAACTAAATATGATTACCTAGAACATGAGTTCTTGAAACAGACTACATACACAGCCAGTGAGTTTAGCAAAAGTGCAAAGACAGGTCCATTTTAACTGTACCCTACCACAGTGTTCTTACAAGGTTAAGCAAATGTGGCTCAATTATTTTAGGAAACAATCCGGCATTTTCTTATAATGTTCAGTATAAATTTGCCATTTCAGCTAACAATTCCTAGATACTTCTTAAGAGAAATGAAATCATATCTATGTAAAAAATTATACTCAAATACTAAAAGCAGCTTAACTAACAAAGACAAAACACCTTAAATGTCTAACAAAAAATAAACAAAAGGTTACAATACATTCATACAGTGGAATACTACACAAGAACAATCCTAACTACAGCACAAGGCAAATGATGATAGATCAAAGAAATATACCATACAAACAAACCTCAAAACACTTAAGGCAAAATAACAGACAAGAAACCAGTGGCCGTCTGGCATTTGTGGTCCAGAATTAGAAGTACAAGGACACAAGAGCTCTTCTCTTGATACAGGTAGGTTAACATTACTGTATAAGTTCACCAAATTCACCAAAATGTACACTTAAGATGGTGTGTTTCGTTGCGCATAAATTACATTTTGGTGAAACAGTTAAGGCTCTAGCCCTGGTTTTACTGATACCGTTTAGCAGTGAGAAGTCATTCCCCCTTGAAGGTGATGGGGAGGTGGCTCAGTGGGTGAAGCTGAGTTTGGATCTCTAGCACCCATGTCAACACACAGGCAGAGTGGTGTGCACCCATAATCCAGCACTGCAGACAGACAAGAGGATTCCAAGAGCTGGACCAGCCCGCCAGCAAGCCTAGCCTAATCAGCAAGCCCTGGTTCAGTGAGACAGCATGTCTCAAAATATAAGGTGAAAAGTAACTAGGAAAGATGTGAGCTCTTTCCTCTGTAAATGCATGCATGGGCACACCTATACACACACTTTCACAAATAAAAATTCCTTGTACTTAAAAAGACAAAATGAGCTGGGCATTGGGGCCCACACCATTAATCCCAGCCCTCAGAGGTAGAGGCAGGTGGATCTCTATGAGTTCGAGGCCAGCCTGGTCTACAGGACATCCAGAGCTACACAGACAAACCCTGTCTTGAACAAAAAAACAAAAAAACAAAAAAAAAAGAAAGAAAGAAATTAAGTTATGATGGAAATAGTATGAACCACAAAGACAGTACTATATAAATCCCAAGCAAGCCTCTCTGATAATAATAAACTAGCAAAAGCTTAAGAATGCTTCAAAATTTCCTAAGTATCGCTTTCTCTTTTATTTTCTTGAGTTGAACAAAATAACATGGGAAATAAAATGGAGATCACCAGAATAATCAAACCCCATCTATAAAACAAATTTTGTTCTATTAAGAAACTCATACATTCATGCACAACGCTTGATTTGAGAGATAAAATCCTAGACACATGACAAATGAGCAAAGCTGAATAGACTCAGTGGGTTATATACACAGGTGTACGTGTGTGTGTGTGTGTGTGTGTGTGTGTGTGTGTGTACATGTAATAATAATGAAAAAGTGATCATTAAAAACAGGGAGGGCACGGGAGGAGTTGGATGGGGGATGGGGAGGTGGGAATGATGTAGATGTAGTGTTCATGCATAAAGTTCTCAAAAAAAGTAACTAAAAATAAATTTCTCAGTTGTAAAAAGAATATCTTATCTCATTCTGACTTATAACTGAACATAAATATTAGAAGGTATTCATAGAAACAAGACCTCATCCACTGCTTCAAATGTATAAAATCCCATCGTACCTTACAAGAGAATCACTTCGCTTATCTGCCCTCACAAGGAGGACAACTTTCCATCTGTGGAAAGCTCCTGGAGCACCAGTCCGTTTCAGCTCTTCACGCCATCTTTTAGGTGCAGATTGCATTTGGGGTGAATAATGTGAGTCTTTTTCAATTTTATATCCCCATTCATAAGTTGTTTCATCAAGCCATCTGCCACTTTTGGCACTATGAATTATGTAGTCCTTCGTTAATACCCATTTTCCTAGAAAGCAAATGAACTGTCACAAAAGAACTTTAGTTCTGCTAAATGGTAAACAATAAAGATCAAATAGCAACTTATCATCCTTTTTATACATGAGATCCTCATGATAAACTGACAAAACTTTTTAAAATAAAATTTCAAGAGGCCTTCAATATCACTGAACATTGTATATAATCTTTTCTATGACACATAGCCATAATTCTAAATACTACTAAATGAAATATAAATCTAAAGATTAAAAGTAAAGGTGTTACTTGAACTATTATTACTAACTGAATTCATTTTTCTGGGTTAGGTTTATTTCCTCCCATGCTAAACTATTTAAATAACATTCACAGTATTGTTATACTATATTAAATTTATTGATTAGTGAATTTTATAGGAAATGTCATATTCTGCTGCTTATGTGGGCACCACTGATCACTTAAACAGCAAGAAGTTTTGTTTGTAAAGGTTAGTCATAATCTAAATGTTTCTCTGGCAATGAATGTAAAAAATGATGTGGCATTCATGACTAAGACTCAATCACCACAGAAAAAAGCTACTTGTGAATTAGTAGTAAGGAAAAGGTGAGATGAGAATGCCAGCTCTCAACTCGGGTAACAGAATTTACTATCTTAGAAAACGAGAGGAGGAAGAATTGCTTCCCAGTGGAGACAGAGGGACAGCAGCCTGGGAGAAGGACCCACCTCTGTCACGAGACAGGATGGAAGGCAAAGGGGCTGCAGCGGGAGGCTTCACTGAAGCTTTCGTTAAGGATGGGTATTTTGTCCCAATCTTTTTGTTAAGACAATTTTTTTTTCTTAAGCAAAACATTAAAACTAAATTTGTGACAAAGTAAATATTTCTTCCTATTTAATATGTATTTCAATGTGTTAGAAAATTTTAATCAGAATAAAGAAAAATCAAGTATCTTTAAAAAAATCAGAAAACACCACATGTATATCTGACATAATAAGCATAATATATTTCCAGAGACTTGAGATTTCTTCCATTAAGATGACATTTTTTTTCAAGAGTTGGAGAAAGGGAGTTTACTTACCTGCTGCACAAGCTGCTAAAAATTTTTCACTCTTGCACAGGCGTTCAGCTATAAGGTGTGTACAATTTTTATATTTCTGAAGGGAAGAATCCACATGAAAAAATGTTACTAGAGTGAGATTTTCTTAATAATGGAACCTTTTACTTTTACAATATAAGGCCATTTTGATTTTGTTTTTTTAATTCTATGTTTTAACTTTATGTTGAATATTTTAGTACATTTCCATACTCACCTCACTCTTAATAAAAGTGCAATCTAGTTTTAAAAGTAACTTGACTAGAGCTTCCTTTTCTTCCATCTTAAATCCTGTCATCTGGATGACATGCTTTGTGGCACCATCTCCCATCTAGCATATACACACATACAGAAGACAGCAGATGTTAAAGATTATGCATAAAGGTGACTTCTTTTTTTTCTTAATTATGAGTACTAAAAAGAAACTAAAATCATGAAATATGTTATGAATTAAACATGCAAGCCTTAACTGTAAGTAATGATGTTAAATTTAGTTACTACAATAAAAGCCAGTTTCAAATTATTTTTCTCAGAATCTTTTTTTTTTTTAATTTTTTTTTTTTTTTTTTTTTTTTTGGTTTTTCGAGACAGGGTTTCTCTGTGTAGCTTTGCGCCTTTCCTGGGACTCACTTGGTAGTCCAGGCTGGCCTCGAACTCACAGAGATCCACCTGGCTCTGCCTCCCGAGTGCTGGGATTAAAGGCGTGCGCCACCACCGCCCGGCTCTCAGAATCTTAAAGTGAATTTTTGTTGTTGTTTTGATATTATTTGCCATTAAATCACACTGTTGAATATGATTCTTCACAAAATGATAGGGGCCTAGATAAATATGAGCATACTTATGTTTTCAGCATGAGTTTTTGTTGAAAGCTTTTCAAATAAGCACACTTGTGAAAATGAAACTACCAGTTGCATGGTAGTTTTCAAAATGTGGGCAAAACTAAAGAATATATACTGGTCACCAAAGTTACTAACAAGACTCATATTTCCACAGCATTTATAGTAAATAATTTAAGAGACAGGCACAATTACTCCAACTTCTGTTACAACATAGATTTTTTTTTTTTTTTTTTTTTTTTGGGTTTTTCGAGACAGGGTTTCTCTGTGTAGCTTTGTGCCTTTCCTGGAACTCGCTTTGGAGACCAGGCTGGCCTCGAACTCACAGAGATCCGCCTGGCTCTGCCTCCCGAGTGCTAGGATTAAAGGCGTGCGCCACCACCGCCCGGCTACAACATAGATTTTTAATTACTTCCTCTCTCCCTACTGCCCCCACACATGTTCTGAGATATATATAATATATATATATATATATAAATATATATTATATATATAATATATATCTATATCACTAAAAATAAGTAATCTTTAAGTGTTGGGCATAGTATGTACACTTATCATAGACATGGCCCTGCATTCAGGCAATATACATCACAAAAAATAAGCAAAACAAAAAGAAAAAGGGGGAAAAAAAGAAAAACCCATAAACCTAAAGTCAAAACAAGACAATCTTTTAAAAGTATAGTATTTAAACACAGGATTTAAGTGAATAAAATCTTATAGAAATTTTATTTTCAAGAACTAAAATAAGGCTTTATGAGTTCCATACCAGAATATACATGTCAAATATCTGGGGGAAAATCCTTGAAGTTGAACATGTAAATGTTTCTTTTCCTCTCAATACTATTCCATATCCAAATAAAGTAATAACTATGTACACAGAATATACTGGATTAGGGATTTTAAGTTCTTGAGAGATGATTTAAAATGTGGAAGAGAATACATAATTTAGGTGATCTGATTTTGGTAGCTGATGGGGGAGTCCTGGAATCAAAACCCTGTAACACCTCTGGACAACTGTACACACACACACACACACACACACTCTCTCTCTCTCTCTCTCTCTCTCTCTCTCTCTCTCTCTCTCTCTCTCTCTCTCTCTCTCTCTCTTCCTATCCTCCAGGTCAAAATTCATTCTGGAGTAACACTGAGAGTTTCACTATAAACCATTTACATTTAAAATATCACACAGGGTCAGGAGTGAACCTTCTTTTTTCACGCTTAAAGCTCCTAAGAAATGTTAGCTAGGGTAAAGCGATTGCAGTTCCTCTTCCTACCCTGTATCATAGTAGGCAGAAGCTCCTTGAGACCCAAGTGATATGCTTTTCTCAGCACATCTGAATACCTGTGAAGACAGCTCACATTAATGCTTTCTGACACATCTCAAGGAGCTGCTGGGAGTCCTGCACTGCAGGGGCAGATCAATTCACAGGGCATATAGTAAAGAGCACAGTAGAGCTGCATATCAAAGCCATCTCTCTCAAACCAATTTTTACTCAGTAAAAGAAGCTGATATTATGACCTCAGAAAATCTGTCTTCAGTATTTGCCAACTGATTCCAAAAGAGGCAATAAGTACACAGCATCAGCCCTCTAAAATAATGAAACTCAGATATAAAACACTAAATATAAGAATAAAACTTTCTTTCTTTTTTTTTTTTTTTTTTTTTGGTTTTTCGAGACAGGGTTTCTCTGTGCAGCTTTGCGCCTTTCCTGGAGCTCACTTGGTAGTCTAGGCTGGCCTCGAACTCACAGAGATCCACCTGGCTCTGCCTCCCGAGTGCTGGGATTAAAGGCGTGCGCCACCAACGCCCGGCAAGAATAAGACTTTCAAATGAAGCAAATGCGTTAATGTAAGGTACAGGGCTTTGGTCTGGCTAAGACACAGTTATAAAATATACACTAATATGCATGGTATCTCACGAAAGAAATATATCTATAAAATACTATCATCAATAAATAAGACACAAGTATGTCCCCAGTAAAAGGATCTTTTTACTGTGCATTATAAAAACCATTTTCAAGGTTAACATGGTTAGCTCTTCAATGACAATGCCCAATAATGCAGACTAGCAATACAGACAACTACACAAAGACTATGCTGCACTGCAAGCAAAGATACTGTCTGATCCCGAAACATCCACACGCACCCAGTCAAGACACACTCGCATTACACAGCAGATGCCTACAACCAGGGGAGAAAGTTTCCTTCACTCACTCAAAAGAATTAAGAAAACTCTTTAACAATTTTCATTTAGAAAATGATATCTCTTGAGAAATAACTAAAATTCAATGTAGCTATATAAAGTCTTGATTTTAATCAGTGTTTTTATAGATCTCAAGTCAGTTATGAGAAGACATGACTTTAAACATAGTATATATTTCCAAAATTATATTTTTATTTATGTATTGAAGAGTTTTCAAAACTAGTTAGCAGGCTATTTCAAGAAATGTTATGAAAAGGAGCGGGATCAGAGTAGTTCTTAAAACTTACAGTCTTACTTATGGAATATACGCTGCATTAAAAACTGTTAATGACTAACTGGAGTAGGGGCGGGTGAAGCTTTGGAGCAGAGCACCTGATTATCTTGAAGAGGACACTGGGATCAATCCCCATGCCCTCCTGCCCCCAATAATCAAAACAAAAGTTACAAAAACTGCTGTAACACTATCACCAATAAGTTGGCTTTTAATATTGCATTATGCTTTATGAAAATTACATGGTATATAAAAATAAAAGAAAAACATCCATCACACTGTTCTTTTCATATCAGTAATTGGTACTTTAAGTTCTGAAGTAACATTTTAATACATTTTATTTTGAAGTATAAATTGTTAAATTATTTGAACTTATTAGAATAAATATATATAATGCAGTTTCCATCTTAAACCTACCTTTGTAATATACATTTTAATGGCAGTAATCACCTCCATATATTTAGCAGCATTTTCTACTAAAACAATGTCTCATAATAAGATGAAAATAGGACCAACTGTAGTATACAACAGCAGAAAGCACAAAAGCATTTTTAAAGCAATTTCCTTACTTCGAAAATGCTTACTAAGAAACTGACACTATTCATATAAAAAGAGGAAAAGGAAGAAATCCAAGTGATAAAACAAGCTGATTCAAACAGCATGAGCACATACATGTCTAAAAACAAATCAGAATGCAAGATATTTATTCACAAGTTTATCAGAAAAACAGGAGATACGCTAGTTAACTTTCACAGAGCTGTAAATCATGGACATGCACACAGCTAGCAGTTTTAAGAATGCCAAGACTAGTCTAATTGCCTTCTGTAATTATGTGACCAACAACCTAAAGCAAAGGCAACGTTTTTGAACATCATACTGTATGAAACAAAAGGGTCTACATGACATCCAATATATATGACTACACAGGACAATTGATATATACATAAACATGGCAATACAGACAAGGATGTATTTTATACATAAGTAGTAGTTTGATGGTTCTTCCATACCCTGGAAGTTTAAGAGAAAGTAAAGAGCCTGATGTGCCAATGAGTTAAAAGAGAACACTACAGAAATGTCCTTAAAGCATATCAATAAGCCAGGTAACTTAGACTAAGGTTAAAGTTTATGTAGGTAACATATGTTCTGAAGTACGGAAGACTGAAATCTTCCAGTACCAGAAAGAACAAACATTCCATAACACAGTTAATACTAGTTGCATTTCTAGAAAATGTTCCTATCTTCCCAGCTGAGGTGGGGGTAAGGGAGTAGGACATATGAACCTTTAAGCACCACACTGATGACATCTTCACATAAATGAGGAGAAAAGAGACCATTTATTTTTATTATTTGCTTATCTTTATAATAAAAAATTACACCAGTAAATTCCTAGTTATAAAAAAACTCTTTTGTAGTAATATTTTAAAAACTTTATAGTAGTAATTCTTAAAATGTACTCACCCTGAACCATGTAAAACACAAATATCAGGAGACAGTGTCTGTGAACAGGCTGCCCTTTATACAGAGCAAGCAACTGTCACTGTGGCGTGGACTGTCTTAAAATATCTCTCACCAAGGCTTATCCTTGATGCCTGAAATTCTTGGACAGTTGGTGTCAGCTAGAAGCACCAGGAAACTTACATTTCTCATTACTGTGATGGTGTAATATTTTATGCTAAGTTTTTTAATAGAACCTTTCAATTCTTTACAATATGCCAGTGCTAGTGTACACCTTTAATCTCAGCACTAGGGAGGCAGAGACAGGTGGATCTCTGATTTAAGCCAGCCTGGTTGGACTACACTGTGAGTTTCAGGCCAGCAAGAGCTACATTGAGACCCTGTCTCAAAAACAAGGAAGCAAAAGTGAAAATCAAGGCAGGAATACAGGTAACAAAACAAAGGTCTGCAGCTGAGACAGGACAATGACTACAAGTCAGAGGTCAGCATGGACATACAGAGTGTGACCTTATGGGACAGGCAAGTGGGGTAGGAGGGAGCGACAAAAAGCAGGATGAACAGCTGGCTACACATTACTGCAGAAAAGAGAAGACAGGATGCGTAACCAAGTCCTTGGAGGCAAGTAAGGATTTTCTTCCCTATTCTGCATTATAATGTTTCATAGCCAGCTATATATGTGTGTGTAAAAACTAAATTTTTACTTCTAAAATAATCTTTACCAATTTTCATTTTTTAATTTCAACCAACATTTTGAGTGTAGAAAATTTCAAAAGTACATAGTGATTAAACTTATCTCTAATTTCTTCACCTTATAAAACTAATGTATTAGTTTAATGTGCATATGAAAAACAAGTAAATATAATAAAATTTGGGAATGTACTTCCCTATTTTTTATGATTATGTTTCCATGTAGTATTCTTGTTAATAAATATAATAAAACACATTTTGAAAATTAGCACTCTCTTCATTTTCATTGTAACAGGAAACTATTTTGATTTGAAGCCTTCTTTTACTAGAGAACATTTGAAAAATCCTTTCTTCCAAAAAGCATATACATAAGTCTCCCGTACAGTTGACTTTACTGCTTTGAATTCAAAACTTGAAAGATCTGAGAAATTGAAACTGAAAATTAAAATGAAACCTAATATGGTCAAAGCATTAGATTTCCTCCTGCTTACAAAGTTGCAAAGCATACACTCATGTCTTAGTACTCATCCCGTGTGAGTGAAATTCTGTAAGCTCTGAATGCTTTAATTTCAAGTGGAGTGTAGGAATCCTCACCCTTCTGGGCCCAGGAAAAAACAGACCCTTGGTCGAATTGGACTCAGCAAGCCTTTGGAATTTGTTTTAAAAGATGTTGTTATGTTAGTGCCAAGGAGATGGATGGCTCAGCAAGCAGGTAAAGGCACTCGCCACCAACCCTCGAGACCTGAGTCTGATCCCAAGACTCACATGGAAGAACATGTATACACATTCACACACAAAATAAGTATGGAAAAAAGTTGTCTTACTTCCTGCCCCATCTTTCAATGATATGATATATTATTAATTATTTAACAGAGGTCTGGAGGGATTGGGGATGTAGCTTAATGCTACAGTGTCTAAGTAGCATGTGTAAGAGACCCTAGGTTCAATCTACAAGCAACATACAACTAAAAAAAAGACAGAAAATAGAAACAGAAAACCAGAAGTCTCTAGTGATAGATGTGAGAAATGTTCTTGTCTCTTAGAAAAGGAGCAATTATTAATTCCTTTAATGGGAAATTTGGCAACAGAGAACTAATAAAAAGTGAATGTGGTGAGAGAGAAAAAAATAAGAGACTGAAGGAAAATGTAGAGATATACCATCTATCCAACACTGTACAAAATGTAAGCTGGGCTAAACCTTTCAATTTAGGGTGTAAAGAATTCTTATGAAGCAAACTGTACAAAGAAAGTTTTCTGTATGAAAAGTATGAGTTTAAAATTGGTTAATTAAAATGTTTGATTTAATTCTTCTTAAGGGCCTACTGTGGTCTATACACTTCATATATTTTCCACTATATTTACCTGCATACAGATGAGAATACAAGATACTAGATTAAGGAAGGGATATAACTTGGTAATACAGTACATACTACACTATATATATATATATATATATATATATATATATATATATATATATACTAGATAAGGAAGGGAGATAACTTGGTAATACAATATAGTATATACTTAGCAGGAAATAAGCACCGAGTCAATCCCTACCACCAGGGGCAGAGGAAAAAAATCAAAAAGACAAAAAAACAAAACAAAACAAAAAACCTACTTTAGGGAGTCACATTTTTGTAAAAATAGTGAAACCAAGATTCAAAGATAAGCGTGTTCTGTGAAAAGGCTATACCCTTTCCACAATTCCAACCAGGCTTAAACTTCAGGTTTAATCTACTTTTCATAAACACATTACAATTCTACAAAGCAATCAATATTCCACCAGTACAACAGGAAAGCATGAAAAAGAATCTACTACATGGGTAAGACATTTAGAGCAACAAACGCAAAGATTTAAACAGTTATTCATTGTTTTTGGAAAAATACCAATGTCTAAAATACACATTTCTAGCAATATTCTAAAGAGTACTGTTATTTTTCTTTAAGCAAAACAGATTCCATCATTTTTCTCTCAAGACAGACTTGGAATCAATTATTTCAATTTTTCAAACGGATTTTCTTATCAAAAATAGCATTATATTTTCAATTTCAAAATAATTTCGCTGTAATCAATTAAAATAACAACAGGTGATGTTCCACTATAGCTTTTTGTTCTTTGGAAAGGTTCTTCGGTTTCTTTAGGTTTTTATTATTTTGACCTTATGGAGAACTGACTTTATTCTTGACATGTTTTTTAAACATTGGAAAGAAAAGACTTGTAGAACAATGTAGAAAAGATACATAATAAAAATACTATCTAGTTAGTAAGGTTATACTATTAGTTTCCTTAAAAAAAATCAAAGAGGCATCCATGGAGAATGTGAATGCATGGAATGAACTCTTAAGTACTCTTAATTTTGATTATGAAAAGGAATTACAATTGACCACTACTTCACACATTAACATAATCTAAGCTTTCTGCTTTACAAAAGCAAAAATATTCTAAACCATAATTGACCATCACCTAAGTCAATAAAGCATGAAAAAAATCTGGATTTAGAAAGCAGGTTTAATAGGTTAGTTGCTTATTAAAGACTGTCTTACAGTAAAATAGATCTAAACATCTGAGTGTTTTTAAACACCCTAGTACGTGAAAACAAATTATTGTTAACTTACAAACAATCAAATTTCCTGCCACACCAATCTACAACCAAATGATCAGCCATGCTCTTAACACCTAGAATAAATGACAAACATTCCATTCACAGGGACAGCTTGAAAACCACCTTAAGACCCGGATCCTGACAGGGTAACAAGTCCGTCAGATGTGGTGTCTGTTACAGGTATACTGTGAATCCAGTTCATTCCCAATGTCTCAACAAAAATTTTTCCTCTGTAGAGGACAGTCATTTGTCATAAAAGAGCCTGGGGACTTTACAATCAAGTTCCAGCTACCACAGGTCCCAAATCCTGATTTGGAGTATAAGGCAAATCAGTGTTTGTCAACATTTAGTCAGACCTTGGAAGTGGAATAAGTTTCTGGATAATCCCTTAGGTCTCTTACTGGTGCTCAGGCAGCAGACAATCCCCAGGAGCACAGCCCTCCCTTTGGGAAAGATGTTCACGCGTTTCTACTCAAAGCCTAAGAAGCGAGCCGCAGAGATAAACACCACTGTACTAGGGAGAGAGCCGGTCCCGACTTTCCTCCCAACGGAAGGCGGGCCCCGGGCCTCCCCGCCACCTCCACCGCAGCTCGGGGCGGGAAGCGGCCCGGAACCGGCAGGGAGGGGGAGGCAACCTGGCCGGTTCTATGGAAACCGGGGACGCGGGCGGCCTAGCGCCGGGCCCGACGGCAGCGGCGGCCGGCCGAGCGCACGCCGCGGGCCAGGCCCCGGGCCACACGGCCGGGCGGGGCGGGGCGGGCCGCGGTCCGGGCCCCGGCCGCCGGCGCGGGCCACCGTGCAGGAAGCAAGGCTGTGGGAAGCGCGAGCCCCGGGCGCCGCCGCGGCCCGGCGAGGACGGCGGGAACGTCACCGGCGCGGCCGGGGACGCGGGGAATGGCGTCTTCCGGGCTGAGGCGCTTTACCTTCCCGGCCGACCGGAGGGTCTGGGCTGACTTCTTCGGGCGGCGGCGGCGGCGGCGGGGGCGGCGGCGGGGCCGGGGGCGGCGGGGGCGCCGGGAGGGGGGACGGCGACGGCGGCGGCAGCGCTCACGGCTCCACTAATCTTGCTACTAGGAAATAATTTCCCGCCGCGCGCTCGGCGGCCCCGGAAGCGGTTCCACTACTTCCGGGTGGTTGTCAGTGACGCTCTGGAGTGGTCGCCAGGGCGGCCTGAGCTGCCGACCGATTGCTTCTGGCCGGTCAGCCCGTCGGGCCCTTGCGGGACCCGCGCCGCCGGTGGAGGCTGGTGAGTGACTTTCCCCTCTCGTCTCTTCGGCCTGGGGTTTCCGGCCAGCCCGCTGCCTGCAAGCGTGTTGTTAGGACCGAGAAGTGAGCAGGCAAGCATTGTACCTGCAAGTCCCCAGTCCACTCCCGCGGAGCCCGACCCTCCCTGAGGCTGAAGAAGTCTCGGGACCCTGCTTACTGTCTTCACTGGCATTACCTATTTCCAACGTGGGAATCAATCTTGGCTCCCCAAGTACTGTTCCTGGGCGGGCTGAAGAAAACTGGGTTCCTACTGTCTCCTGTTTGCAGGATTTGGGCGCCGTGGTTTCTTGAAAGTTACATTATGTTCCTCCTACTAAATACTGTTAACATAGTTCAGGGGTGCACGGGGAGGGCACGCAGGCAGCGGAAGAGGACATCTTTTACCTGCTTTCAGAATGGGGCATGGAAGTCACACCTGACTTACAATTAAACTCTTCTCCCTTGGGTTTTTTTTTTTTTTTTGTTTTTTTGTTTTTTTTGGTTTTTCGAGACAGGGTTTCTCTGTGTAGCTTTGCGCCTTTCCTGGGACTCACTTGGTAGTCCAGGCTGGCCTCGAACTCACAGAGATCCACCTGGCTCTGCCTCCCGAGTGCTGGGATTAAAGGCGTGTGCCACCACCGCCCGGCCTCCCTTGGTTTTAAGTGAAGAATGGCTTCTGTTTTTGTTATTGCTATGAACTGATGAGATAATATCCTGCATCAGCTTTAGATCCACGTGTTACATTTTGGAAACCATTGATCCAGAATTAGGTATACTTTCAGAAAGGGATGCTCTGCCTGTACTCCAAACTCAACTATGAAGAGTTCAGGAGAACTTTGAATGGAGGTCTGAGTAACCCAGAGAAATTGCTTCTGACAAATGTGTAGTGTGAGGAAAGATGCTCATTTCTTCAGACACACAAAAGGTGACATGTAATGAATTTTAAGAGTATTATTCTTTTTGGACTAAGGCAGTTTCGGCTGAGTTTACTCATCGCCTTGTAATTCATTAATCACCTTTTGTAAGCATTGCAGCTCACATGGAAAGGGATCCTGGCAGTCTGGAGCCTAGGAATACCACCACAAAGTCATGAAAGAGTAGCAGCTTACGGCCCTCCTCCAGGGAAAGGTTTCCCCAATGTAACAACTCTGCCCTAGTAGGAGAGGGTTTCAGTTTCCCCTGGGGGAGCCCACAGAGGTTTCCTAGTGAGATCTGAGCTTGCTTTACCCAGCAAGGCTGCACAATGGATGGCTTGACCACATGCATGGTTACCAGGGGTTTGGAAGGGCCTGCACTTGGGCTAGGCGGTATGCTTAGATCTAGCAGGGGGAGGTCTTTTGCCCAGCCCCTTGGCATTGTTACAAAAAACCCTTTTGAAGAGACAGAAGGTGCCAGTGGATTTTATCCAGGTCCTCCCCAAGCTATCCTGTGTTTCTGTCTGTCTCGTCTCCGATATCTTTCTATCCACAGATTCCTTATGCTTCTCTCCTCCTCAAAAAACCATGTAAAAGGTGGGTGCTGTCCTCCTACACCCATCAAAGTTGTTACAGTTCTGCTCAGGTGCCCTGGAGTTTAACAACTCTCTTCCCTAGGGGAAGGTTTCCCCAGTGACAGTGTTACAGTCTTGCTCCTCTCTGCTCTGCTCCGGCTCTGGGGAAAAGTTGTTACTTCTCTGCTCAGTTCCATTCCTCCCCTCCCCACGAAAGTGCCAGGGTGGGAAAAGGCAAGAGTAAACTGAACGGCATAGGAGAGCTTCTTATGGGGGGAGTTTTTCCAGGGTGGAGATTTTCAGGGTGAGAATTGGTTAAATTTCAACCCCTGAGCTTGGACAAGCTCAGAGATTGGTTAATTTTTCTACTTAGGCATTGGTTGATTTTGTGCTCAGGGATTGGTTGGTTTTCCTGCTCAGGAATTGGTTGGTTTTGTGCTCAGTTGGTCAGGGGCAGATTTGGCTCTTGTTTCATGGCCAAAGTGTGTTTCTTTCACTGGCGCTTTTTAGCCTTTTGGCTCTAGTTTTAGGGCCATGGTGTGTTTCTTTCAGTGACTGTGGTTCTAGGGCCAAAGTGTGTTTCTTTGGCTCTGGTTTCAGGGTCAGGATGTGTTTCTTTGGTTTTGGTTTCAGGGCTAAAGTGTGTTTCTTTCACTGGCTCTGGTTTGAGGGTCAGGATGGGTTTCTTTGGCTGGCCTTTTTACCCTACATTATTTCCTCATTTCCCCTGCAAATCAGTCTATCCCAGAGAAGCTGAGAGATTACCATAAAGAACAATGCAATACTGGGGCTAGAGCGATAGCACAGTGCTTAAGAGCACCCTTCCAGAGGTGCCTAGTTCAATTCCCAGCATTCATGCGGCAACTCACAATCAACTATAACTGTAGTCACATGGGATCCAATGACTTCTTCAGATGTGCATCTGATATGCATGTGTACAAAACACCATATACATAAAATGCACATATAAAAATATTTTTAAAAAGAAAAATGCAATGTATTCAATACAAAGATGCTGAAGCATCAGGCAGGTGCCCCTTTGCCTTTTCAGAGTAAAGCAACCTTTACTTGTTGACCTTTCTACTCTCCTGTTTGATTAATCACTGAACTTTAATTTTCTGATTGATAAATATATTATCATCTTATTGATTCTTTTATTGTTTTACTCATATCTTAAAGTAAACAGTTATAAGTTCTTTCAGGGAGATTTTATGTATTTCTTTTTTTTTTTTTTTTTTTTTTTTTTTTTTTTTTTTTTGGTTTTTCGAGACAGGGTTTCTCTGTGTAGCTTTGCGCCTTTCCTGGGACTCACTTGGTAGCCCAGGCTGGCCTCGAACTCACAGAGATCCGCCTGGCTCTGCCTCCCGAGTGCTGGGATTAAAGGCGTGCGCCACCACCGCCCGGCGATTTTATGTATTTCTATATAGCAACTAGCTTTTAGTCACTGTTCTTATTTGTGACTTATATTCATATAGCATTTCATGAATACTCATAGGTGTCTACCTTCTGCCTTACAGCTTATATTCACTGTTTAATACTCACAAAAGAGAAATCCTGTCTCTGCATGCATTTTATATATCCTCTAAAGTTGTAACTTAAACACAGAAAATTGTCATGACTGAGAGTTGAATCCGGTTTACCTGACTCTGGAATTTGACTGTTTTACTGTGTTTACCTGGCATGGTGGCATGTGCCTGAAATTCCAGTATTTGGCAGATTGGAGGAGGACAGTTAGGAGTTTAAGGTCCTGGGTCACTTCTTAGACCCTCAAGCCAAGTCTGAACTTATCTGACCCTGTCTCAAAAACAAACCCAACCAAACAAAGAACAACAAACTAGGCTAGGAGATGGAAGAGTTCTTGCTGTTACTTTAGAATTCTGGAGTTTCGCTTCCAGCACCCACATCTGGTGGCTCACAATGGGTCTGTAACTCCAACTCCAGGTGATTCAGTGTCTTCTTCTGGACTCTGCTGGTACCTGCACATATTTGTGCATTCACATACACATAAAAGAGAAGAAGTCCTTCAAAAGAACTCAGTTAAAAAAATCATTCATTTAGGTCTTAGGTACAATAGTACGTAGTGAGTTTCAGGACAGGCTCCAAAGCTACATGAGAAACACTATCTTTATGAAGCCAAAAAGAAGGAGGAGGAGGAGAATAAGAAGAAGAGGAAGAAGGAGAAGGAGAAGTAGTCAATCAGTGTACATAACAAACCTTGGAGATAAGATTTAAAAGCCATGTTCATTGTCATAGGTAATTTTCACATGAATAAGATAAATACTGATCATTGGCCAATTTTATCATTTTAACCCAAAGGTAAATATATGTATTTTATGTAGATATAGTACTTGCAACAAAAGCAAGAGATGTAGAGATCAATAGCAATTTAGTGACTCTTAAGTCCTGAGTACCAGCTACCTCTAAAGGCAGCTATTAAACAACACATTGTACATATTTACATATAAGTTTCAACTCTTTATGGTTGCTTACCATCTCCTATGCAATGTAACCGTTAGTCCTCACAGTACCAGAATATTAGCCTTCTTTATAGATGATGAAGCTGAGACAAGATTAACTTTGTAAGCTGTGCTAGTTCACATACAGTTATTAAGTACCGTACCTATGATTTAAAGGCCATATTGCCACCTATTAGGTTTTAACTCTGGCCTAGCCCTTATGTATATGTTTTGCTAGGTACAGAGAATGGTCTATGATAGCTGTACTTTCAGATTTGAATGAATAAGTTTATTAAGTATTTATCAACCCAAAGTAAAAACATTAATGGTAAGAGATAGATATGTAGCAAAATATCAAACCAAGTACTTAAAACATCTAGGTGAAATCAACTATGAAAGCCCCGTTAAGGCAGTCAGCTATAGTTCCTGATCAAGAGAGTGCCAGGCAGAACAGAATGCCCCCACTTGTTGTGGAATATTAGTTTAAAATGTATTACATTTGTTTATGCTGTGGAATTTGTGTGTGTGTGTGTGTGTGTGTGTGTGGTTTTTTCAAGACAGGGTTTCTCTGTGTAGTTTTTGAGCCTGTCCTGGTTCTTGCTTTGTAAACCAGGCTGGCCTCAAACTCACAGAGATCCACCTGGCTCTGCTTCCTGAGTGCTAGGATTAAAGAAGTGCACCACCACTGCCCGGCTGGGGTATTTGTTTAATGATGTAGAGATGTGTTGCATTCTTTTATGTTGCATTTGCTTAATTCTGTAAAGCTATGTTACTTTGCCTGTCTAAAACATCTGATTGGTCTAATAAAGAGCTGAGTGGCCAATAGGTAGGCAGGAGAGGGATATGCAGGGCTGGCAGGCAGAGAGAATAAATAGGAGATGAAATCTAGGCTAGAAGAGAAGAGAAGAAGGAGGAGTGAGAAAAGGAGGAGAGGAAGATGCCAGGGACCAGCCACACAACCACACAACCAGCCAGGGTGTGAGAAGGAAAGAAAGGTATATAGATTAGAGAAAGGTAAAAGCCTAGAGGCAAAGGATAGATGGGATAATTTAAGTTAAGAAAAGCTGGCTAGAAACAAGCCAAGCTAAGGCTGGGCATTCATAAGTAAGAATAAGTCTCTATATATTTACTTTAGAGCTGGGTGGCAGGACCCCAAAGATAGAAGAGGAAGAAGGAGAAGAAGAAAGAAAAAAGAAAAAAAATTATACCCATTCCTTGAGTAAGACTTAGCAGCAGGTGGAGATACCATCAGCAGACTGGGTGCTCACAGCACTTAGTGGAAACCAATTGAAGATGCCAAAGCACTTAGCTGGAGCTTCTGATTAGGCTTTCTCTCCAGGAATGAGCTTTCCAGGCCTGGACTTCTGGCTTCTCGGCCCAGTGTCCATGTTTTATATCATGATAGAAACAACAGTAACATCTTTTGGAAACAGATTGCCTTCTAACTATTCTTAAAGGCACAGTGTTTATATGCATAGGCCAAGAGGAATATGGGTAACCCACTTTTCAATGACCTCAAGTAGCACATGACAGTTTACCAATATTGTAGCACGAATTGTTAGAAGTCTTATTAATAAAAACAAACCCGGTGTCAGTTATCGGGGTGAATGCTGGAAGATCAGAGAAGCAGAACAAGCCATAGCTACCTCACCTTGCCAGTTCCTCAGCTGATCTTGTTTCCTCAGAAGCCTTTGAGTCCTCATCCAAATGGATCTCAGCTGAACTGTGCTGCTCAAAAGCCTAAAAGCTTAACCAGGCTCTAGTTTTCACACCTTATATACCTTTCTGCTTTCTGCCATCACTTCCTGGGATTAAAGGCATGAGTCACCATGCCTGGCTGTTTCCAGTATGGCTTTGAACTCAACAGAGATCCGGGTGGATCTCTGCCTTCGAAATGCTAGGATTAAAGGTGTGTGTGCCATCATTTTCTGGTCTTTGTATCTAGTGGCTGTTCTGTTCTCTGACCCTAGATAAGTTTATTAGGGTGCACAATATTTTGGGAACACAATATCACCTCACAATATAATATACATTGTAGTATATAAAGGGAATTTCCTTCCTCTGGGGGTTATATTTCTCATTTATAAGAGACATTGGATTAGATAATCTAAATTCTTCTATTACTTGTGAATACTGACTTCTGTTAACTACCCAGTATTACCTGAGAGCAGTTTTGGTGCACTAGAAAACCTTGGTCTGTAGGGCCTTTATATGTACTATGTCTTCCCCATGGAGCAACATGGAATCATGCTTTTGTAATGGAAGTACAAGACTCGAGTTTTGGGGATTTTGAACTTTAAATATCAGCTTTTTTTTTTTTAATTAAAAAGTTTCTACACAAGTAGTCAAGGGATCTTTGTGGACTTATGAACTTATGCTTCTGTATATAAAATGGACCCACAGGACTGCTTCAAAAATCTTGTGAGTTGGTTTATGGAAAGGCTCAAACACTTCGCCTGACTCCCATTTGACATTAAACAAATATAGACTTTTATTCTCCCTCGATCTTGTAGAGATTTAAGATTAATGGAGGTTCTGGAGAGATTGCTTTTGTAGAGGATCAGGGCTTGGTTTCCAGCACCCTCATGGTGGCTCACAACCATTTGTAGCAATTCTGGGGGTTTCCACATCCTCTTCTGCGCTCTACAGGTACCAGGCATGCATGTGATATACATACAAACATTCAAGCAAAGCACTCCATACACATAAATTAAAAAAATAAAATCTTTAAAAGTATATTGATGGGGATAACTATGTATTATAAATTAGACAAGGATGAAGAATCGCTTTACTTATACTCTACTATGAAATAAAGTTATATATACAAATAGTTATTATAGAGACCACTTACAAACGTTGTAACAGTGGCATGCAGAATGAAGAATTTTGCTTGCAGCAGTACAGATGAAGAAAGTCTTGATGAAGGAAGATAATGAGGAATGTGGGCCTAGTGAGGACTTTTGGAAAGGGACAGAAGGAAAAAGTGGAGAAAAGAGAACAGTCACTAAGTCACCTGGATGTATAGGAGAGTGACAGCTAACAGAGCTACAGTAAAGGCAGAGTTTAAGCCAGGCTGTAGACACAGTGTGCACATGTTTAAAGATGTTAGGCTTTTCAGTGTGCATTGATTTGTGTGTGTGACCAGAGTCTTCAGCAGGGTTGAATTGGCGCTTATTTTCTTCTGTTCTTTTTCCTTTCCTCTTTGATGTTTCATTTCTTACAGAAATATTTGCATATACAAATAAGCCAAAAAGAAGGGCATAAAAGCCTGCTCATTAACCCCACTCAGAGATACCTACTCATCATGTCTCTCTACGTTGTTTCAGATGTATGTGTATGTGCTTTAAAAGTAAAAGTAATATTATGCAATTTATTTTGTGACCTACTTTTTTTCTTATTCCATAAATCTTCCTATGTTAATAAATTTGTTACTATAAAATGAGTTTAGGACCTGCATACTATTCAGTTTTAGGAATGTGTTATCACTTTTATATAGACACCCTACTGTTAAATGATAGTATAATAAATGTTTTGAAGTGTAAAAATGTTTTGGATTTAAATCCTAACTCCTAAGTTCTTTTGGCCTGTTTCCTTATTCAAAAATAGGGATAGCAATGATGACTTCATAGTACTTTTGTGGAGATTAAATGAAATAATGGACATAGAGAATTTAATGTGGTGGTTTGTACTGTAAACACATGTTCAAATTTCCCTAGAAGCAGATGTCAAGAGGGAGTATATGTGCAAGAGGCTTTTAGAGACACCAAGAACAAAAGAGAATAGGAAAAGGGCGTGGGTGAGGTGGTCTGAGACCTCAGGCTTCAGTGCAGGCTTGACAACATATTAAAAAAAAAGAGGAGAGTAACAGTATCAAATTGTTACCCTGTTCTGAGAAATCTTCAGCAGAGGGCCTGTAGTCAGCTATCATGCTTGAAGCTGTGGGTCTGATTCCTGAAACCACATGAACCAGTTAGGGTAGTGTATACCATCTTCCCAGTAAAGGGAGACAGGGGGATCCAAGTTCAAGGTTATCCAAATAAGTAAATAAATTAATTAACATTTTTAGAAAGTCTCTGTTAGGTGAATCCTCACACCAAAGTTATCTGTGAAAGGGATTTCATGTTGCCACCATAGTACTCTGTACAATGTTAGCTACTAGTGTAACCAGCTTTGGCTGTATGCTAGAATTTTTAACTCTTTGAATTTCAGCTCTTCAGTTTAATGCCACAGCCTCTCTCACCCTCACAGAAAATACAACTCCAATTCCCAGACACTGATGCTCAAGACATGTCTTCTTACACTAGCTCCTATATTTTATAATAGTTTTGTTAGCTGTAAAGAACAGTTGAGGAATCAAAAGACATGTTCCAAAGAGCCATTTATAAATGTGTTTGGTGAGTGACTGCATTTGAAATTCAGCAATTAAACAAACTATGGCCTAAAGTTCTGCATTCAAGTATCAAGAAATGAAATGTTAGCCAGGAATACTGCTCATACCTGTAATCTTAGGTCTTGGGGGATGAAGCAGGAGTCACAAGTTTGAAGCCGCCCTCATGGTATGGTGAGACTCTGTAGTTCTCCCAGATACAAAACAATAAGTTTTGATAGAAAAATAATCAATTTCCATCACACAAGTAATATTAATATTCACAGTTTAAATATTATCTAGTTACTTATGTGCCCGGAATAATGTTTGCTAAAATATAAAAATTATTATAGTTTTATAGCGCCTGTCTTTGTGTTTAAGGCAGTTGTGGAGACCCAGCTTTGCATTGCTTCTTAAATAATGGTCTGTAACTGTCACTTCAGTGAGTAGGAGCCTTTTGTTTCATGTGAACCACAGCTGAATATCTCTATCTTCAGAAGGAAATGAGACTGAAGAGATTTAGCCTGTCCAGTTCCTCTGGACCTGTAACTGCAATTCAGTGCTAGGTCTTAAGGATGAAAAATAGAACTTTTTCAGTTTACATCATGCTTTCCAGAAAAGGCTTCTTGATTTTTTTTCTACCTGGCACACACCAGTTTGTGGACATGACGAGTGCTCTTTTTCAGCTTCACTATTTTCTAATATATACTGAGAAGAGTTCTTCCCTGACACCGGCCATGGATGTCTTAAGATTGTATAGATGTCTTTCTCTCTAGCAGTCAGCAGCTTTCATCCGAGTCTTCCTACTTTTTCTCTCAAGAAGGCTCAGCTATCTAATAGTGTAAGTCTGGAGCTCACCTGATTCGAAATGATGAGCTTTAGGAAGATTTCTCAGGCTTGTTACGCTGAGGCCTTAATTTTCATTATGAGTCTTTTGTATTGTATTTATTATGTTCTTATTATATAACATTATGACATTTCTTTACCTATTTTCCTTGCTTTATTTTTAACCTTAGCTAATCATATATTTTTGACTTTTAAACACAAGGTTTGTTTAATCACACAGTAATATACTCCTTTAGGTTTTGTAGACATACCATTCTTTCTCTAGTGTGTGTTCATTCGTGTTTGCTCTCAGACATGTCCATGAGGGATGAAATTGTTCCTTAAAAGTGAACTAACCTTAAAAGTCTTCTGCTCTTTGGGAAAGAGTTCAGAAATGGACTGGTTGTGCAGAGGCATGATGAGACTGTTCCTGCAATGACTTTTGTGCCCATCTCCTTGGGGATCTGATATTCATCTGATTATTATTATTTGATCCTGTCTTTTGGGACTTTATCATTTGTTTAACCTAGCAGCTTTCAGGTGTTGGTGTTAGGGGTCGCTTACATTCTTAAATGTTACTGAAAACCTTCAGAGAATGTTTTCTGTCATTGTTTTGGTTTTGTTATTATTGTTGTTTTTTATGGTAGTTGTGTATATATATATATATATATATATATGTGTGTGTGTGTGTGTGTGTGTGTGTGTGTGTGTGTGTGTGTGTGTGTAAGGGGGCTCTGTGTGTGTGATTCGACAGTGCATTTGGGTATGGCTTGGTGGCTTTCTCCATTTTTCCTGGCCGTCCCCTCCCCAGCTAGGCTCTCTCACTGAATCTGGAGCTTACCAAGTGAGCTGACCTGGCTGGCCAGAAGCTCTCAGCATCCCAGCACTGTGGTCACAGAAGTGTGCTATCACTGTTCACCGAGGGATCTGAGCTCAAGTTCTCATACTTTCGTGTCAGACTCTTCACTAACTGGGCTATTTCCCCAGCCCTGTTTTGTTTGGAGACAAGGTCTCCCTCTGTAGTCTAAGTTGGCCTTGAATTTGAACTACTGATCAATTTGCCTTGACCTCCAGAGCCTGGCTGTTTTGAATTCTTAGTTACTGAGTTTTATCTACATATTTATTGTAATATAAAATAAAATTAAACATTTTAAAAACCGTATTTCAGTAGCACACCATTAATGTAATGTCCTGTAAAAGAATATCTGTATTCCCAAAACAAAAAAATTAATGAAATGGCTGCACTATTTTTGTATTCTCTGTCTGCCGTGATGGAAGAGTTAAACCTCAGGTCTGCTCCCACTCAGTATGTTTAACCTCAGAGTTAAGCTCCCACTCAGTGTGTTTCAATAGGCGGTATTGGCAGAAGTAAGTGAAGAAGATCCAGCCTTCGGTTCACAGGTGAGGTGTTCTGAGAGTCTGCTCAGATGACTGTGACTGTTAGCACTGCCCCGACCCTGAAACTTCGCAGGCATGCGGTCCTGTCTTAGTGTAGCTATGAGAGCACATCGGGTCACTGCTGCTGCTGTCACTGTGAACCGTGCCTCACTGACTGACTATTTTACAGACATGTGATTCTGTTCCGTAATGAAGTGGCTTTTTTAGAAAATAATCTTTTTCAATGAGGTATACTGATCTTCCAAATCCTAATACATTTCATGAGGAATCTCATCAGGAACATCTTAAAATACAGACCATCTTCCAAAATGCACATTTTCCAGAAATCTAACTTTTTGCTTGAATTTTATTTTTGACAACAAACATTGCCTAATGTTTTCTTTGAAGCATAATTACCAAATTGATAGCCCAATCTGGTTAATTTTGGGAAACTGCATATACTAATGTAGCTAGAGTTTTTTTCCTCTGGGTCCCGCCAAGCCCCGGTAGTTTCATAGCCCACTTATAAAATAAACATATAGACACATATTATTTAAACTGCTCAGCCATTAGCTCAGGCCTACCATTGTCTAGCTCTTACTCTTATACTCAGCCCATTTTTTCCTAATCTACATGTCTCCACGTGTCCTGTGGCTTTACCCGTTGCCTTTACATGATGCTTCCTAGACGGCAGACTGGCATCTCTCTTTTGTCTTTTTGTTTTCTCAATTTTTCTCTCTGTTAGTTCCGCCTATACTTCCTGCCTGGCTAAATACTATACAAAGTTTTAAATAATAAAATTAGTAATTCTTACTGCTACATCAAGGACTTTATTAAACAAACTTGGCATTTATATTTGTTCCAAATGTAATGTTGGAATAAAAAAAAAAATCCAGTGAATATCCTGGAAAGTACGATGTGGTTCTTTCTAGAATCTGGGACTATTGTGGAAAAGAGGAATTAATGTCCAAGTGGAATTAAAGTTGCTCATCCATTTCCCTAACATAGAGGACATGTTCTGGGTTATCCAGGTGAGCTCGATGTAGTGGTAGGGCTTTTCAGAAGTGAAACTAGTAAGAGAAGGAGAATTCTGAGTGAGGTGTGTGGCAGATTCAACCCAAAGCTGAGTAGAAAATGAAGAAAGTGGACCACAAGCCAAGGAGGGAAGTCTGCGTCTTTCCTGGTTTCCTCAATTACCACAGGCTACATATTCACATCTGAAGATTTAGAGCTGCTAGAAGCATCCAATAAGAGAAAACTTGCGACGTTTGTCTTTCTGGGTCTGAGTTACCTCCCTCAATATCATCTTTCCTAGTTTAATCCACTTACTTGCAAAGTTCATGATTTTGTTTCTTTTTACAGCTGAATAGTATTCCAGTGTGTATGTATTACATTTTCATTATCATTTGTCTACTGTAGGACATTTAGTTTGTTTCCTTTTTCAAGCTTTTGTGAATAGAGCAGCAATGACCTTGGCTGAGCCAGTATCTCTAGAGTAGGGTGTTGAGTCCTTGGGCACATGCCAGGAGTAGTATATATAGCTGAGTCGTATGGCAGACTTAGTTTAGGGTTTTGAGAATTCTCCATTCTCCACACTGATTTCCATCGTGGCTACACCAGTTGGCAGTCCCACAACAGTGAGTGAGAGTCATCCTGTCCTGGTTTTGTGTGTGTGTGTGTGTGTGTGTCCCCATCCATCCGTGTGACCCACACCACATCCTCTCCAGCATCCTGTCCTGGTGTGTGTGTGTGTCCCATACCACATCCTCTCCAGCATCCTGTCCTGGTGTGTGTGTGTGTGTGTGTGTGTGTGTGTGTGTGTGTGTGTGTGTGTGTGTGTGTGACTGTGTGTCCCACACCACATCCTCTCCAGCATCCTGTCCTGGTGTGTGTGTGTGTGTGTGTGTGTGTGTGTGTGTGTGTGTGTGTGTGACCGTGTGTCCCACACCACATCCTCTCCAGCATTTGTTGTCAGTTCTTTTGTTGATCTTTTTCGTTCTGACTAGGGTAAGATGAAATCTTAAAGTTGTTTTGATTTGCATTTTTCTAATTTCTAGGGACAATGGCTTTCTCCTCTTCCCCCACCCTCCTCTCCCTCCTCCTCCTCCTTTTAAGAATTCTGTATTCAAATCCCAGGTCCATTTTTCAGATTTTGTTTTGTTTTGTTTTTTGAATTCTTTGTATATTCTGCATACTGATCCTCTGTTAGATGTCTCCATTCTGTGGGCATCCCCTTCACTGGATAGATTGTTTCTGTAGCCATGCAGAAGCTTTTTATTTTTAGGAAGTCGAACTTGTCTGTTGTTGGTCTTGATTCTTGGCACAGGAAGTCCTTTCCTACACCTGTATCGTGTATGGCACTGCCCAAGCTTTCTTCTCACCTTTCCAGTGTTTCAGGTTTGAGGTCTAGGTCTGTGATCCATGTGGAGTTAGTTTTGGTGCAAGGTGATAGATAACAAGTCTAGTTTTATTTTTCTGCAAGTGGACATCCGGTTTTCCCAGCACCATATTGATGAAGATGCTTTCTTTTCCCCAGCTTATGTTTTTTATTTCTTTCTCAAATGTTAAGTGGCTGAAGTTATGTGTGCTCATGTTTGGGTCTTCAATTCAATTTTGTTCCATTTGTCTACATGTCTGTTTTTGTACCAATGCCATATTGTTTTTATTACTGTGGCTGTATATCTTAAGAGATGGAATTTTAATTAATTCCTTCGACCCCCCCACAAATATATATATATATATATATATATATATATATATATATATACACATTTATCTTTTATTATGTATTTCAGTTACCATTTATTGTCATTTCCTTTAGTATTTCTTTTTTAAGCAAGGCTGCTAGCAACTATTTCTCAGCCTTTATTTAATATTGTTTAGAGACAATGACCAGATTATCCTAGATTCAGAATGTTTGATTGACGCTTTTCCCTCTTAAAGCTTTGATGTTTTCCAAGTATGGCATTCTGATATAAGGCTAGTATTTAATGATATTGATGTTCCCCTTGTGTTGTAGTTTTCTCTATACAAGGTGCTCTGTTTGTCTTTGAGTAGCTCGATTATACCTAGTGACAAGTGTCTTCATCCTACTTAGGATGCTAAAATGTCTTCCATAGGTAAGTTAATGTTTATCATGAAGTTTTTTTATGTTTTTATCCATTATGGCCTCAAATATTATTTTAGCACTTTATTTGTGTAATCCTCTGCTGGTATTCCCTTTACATATTTTCATTTGTTTGTTTTTAATACTTGTATTTTCTCACATGTCTGACTCTGCTCATTCTTTAAAAATTCTTGTTTATTCCTTTTGTTGAAGTTGGGTAATTTATATTCATTCGTGTTAAATTATTATTTCTTAGTCGTACAGTAACAGAGCTCTATAATGAATTTTATTTACTATCTTGAAAATTCAAATTTAGAATTTCCTTTTGTTATTTATTTTCATTGTTCATTCTCTTGCTCATGTTGTCTGAGAACTTGCAATATTCCTGCCTCTACCACCCAAGTACCTGGGGTGCAGATGTTCATCAACCTAACTGCCTGTTCCCCACCCCCCTGTTTCTCTACTGAAAAAAAATTATTAATTTTTTGAGACAGAGTCTCACTATGAAGCCCTGGAATTCACTGCATAAATCAGCCTGGCCCCAAACTAGCAGAGATCCTCCTGACTCTGCCTCCCAAGTGCTGGAATTAAAGATGTGAGCCATCTTGCCCACCTAGAATGTATTTTTAATATCTACTTTGAAATCTTTATTTTAGGCCAACAGTATGAAAATATGTAGACAATTTCTACTAGCTATTTTTTGTCTATATATAATCTTCATTTCTTATTGAAAAGTGACCATTTTACATCATATATTATAACAACTCTATATTCTGTGGGTTTTTTCCTACTTAAGGTTTCCATTACCACCTTATTTTCCCTATAATAAATGTATTGTGTGATGTATAACCTTGTGCTGATGATCATAAATGTCTTGTTTTAGTTTCACGTTTGGTTTCCTGGAACTCATTCCGTGTCTGTAGTTGTGGTGCCTGTGGTTGGACAGTTGTGCTTAAATCCTCTTCTCTCAACTCATGGTGAATCTCTGTAACGTGTGTGAGGATGGAGGAATGCTGTGTGTGAGGAAGGACAGACAGATGTCACTTCCTGCTGTCTCCTTTCCTACATCTCTTCTCATATGCTAGTGCTGACTTTTTGGGCTCCTTTGCCCACCTCTGCCAAGCCCAAGCACACTGGTTCCAGTTACGACTGTGACATGGGACCAGCAGACTGTTGGCTGCCTGACTCTCCTCACTTCCAATGAAGTTAACATGATGGTTGTGTTAAATGGATTCTCTTTGGCCATTGCAAAGAAGTTTCTGGTCTAAACTGGGAAAACCTATATGCTGACTGGGTTGTAATTGCTGGTAACAAGAGTATTCAGAATGTTACTATCCAAAAGTTATATTTTAATTTCAAAATTTTAATTTAAAAATACTTAGGTATTAAGTAATTAAATTTAATTAACTTTAATATGAATTTGGGAAAGCAATGAAATTTATACTGAAGGAAAATGGGCTAAATAAGTTTAATAAATAAAATGTAATCTATTTGAAAAAAAAAACTACTAGAACTTCCATGTTCGTTACAACTAATTTCTAAGCTGAGCATTTGCCAGCTCTGGCTGACCCATAGTTCTTATTAGGAGAGCATTTGTGGGTCATTCTCAACCGCAGTGGCAAGTCCTGCTTCCAGTCCTGTTTCACGATTTCCTCAGTTTGATTGAAAATATGTATATTCTGTTAATTGATTTATGATTTCTTATGGGTAATTTTTATTTTTGCCTAGATATCAAATGTACACCTTTGTTCAAATGTTGAGTGGTACTTGGCTGTTGTTGGTGGACAAAACTGCATCTGTGCTTAACGTTTTCCTCTGAATAAGCCAAGATAAAAAAAACAGTACAGATTTTTGAAGTAATTCAAGCTAATTTATGTTTGATGACCGTAGGAAAAATGTGCTTAGCAAATATTCTGGATAAATACACCATCATACAAAAATTTTAGACAAATACATAAAATAATTATAACATTCAAAATATGAAGTGAATACAAATAAATCTAACACTCAGTAGATACATGGAATTCCCATGGTAGTAATAATAAAGCATTAATACATGAAAACGAGACCTTGAAATGGCATGTGATACACATGGTTTAGAAATCTCAGTTCTATGGTCTGGGGTTGAAGCTTTGTGGTTGAGTGCTTGCCTGGCATGGTTATTGTCCTAGGTTCAGTTCCACAGAAAGAAATCTTGATGCTGTCCTGTTGCTCGATTTCCCAATGCAATCTCAATAAGTTCTTCAATATTTACTGTTGATTGAAAAGAAAATACTACTACAGGATGTTCTAAATTACACAAAAGAGCAAAAACTCCCTAGACAAAAGTAACATAGTGTACTTGCTGCAGATAAAGACAGGCTCACTGGTGACACCTTGTTAGTGGAGTTGTAATCATGGACAAGAGTCTCAGGGCCAGGCATAAATGAACTTAATCAGAATCTTTTTAGTAGGAATCTCAATTATATTGAGTATCTTTAAGAAAGACCCTTTTTAAAAATAGTGAATATTAGAGAATGGTTAAATAATATTGTAACACACACACCAAATAACAGTGACAGAACCTATTTTTAACAACATTGCCTAGTGAAGGGTGGAAAAGATGGCTCTAAAGGTAACTAAAGGAAAAAAGCAGTTGAATTGAGTCATGTTGTCTGTTTTCTCTTGTTCAGCTATAACCTTCCTTACAGGACCAAAGATATCCCAAAGAAAAATACTTGGCCTCTCCCTTTAACATCAGACTATTAAAACAATGGTCCTTGAGTAATTAACATTTCCCCAGAAACCTTACTAGGAGAAGAAGGCTGAGGCCAGGTGCTAGCCCGAGGAGGAACTTGTCTCTAGGAAAAACAGTTCCTGCAGGTCTGACAACTTGTCAGGCACCTTTCAAGAGACTCTGGAGCTGGGACTTTATCAGATCAGAGATGATTGTCTCACACCTTGACCAAGACAGCTTGCTTGTGTTCACCTCTTGCTTCCTGTTCAATCCTGAACCAATGTCAGGCCTCCAAAGATGCATTGCGGCCAAGGATTGCTCGACTGCTTTGTTACTCATGCCAGTTTGACCACAGTGAATACATCTTTCTCTGCTTTGCCCTGTTCTTTGTCTCTTTAATTGAACTATTGAAGATAAGTGTCAGGGACTAACTTATTGGGGGTGCTGGTACCCAGGCTCTAACCCTAACAACACCAACAACATAATCAGGATTTATTCTCTTAGAGCTGAAATTCCTTAGGAATTATCAGTACTTATAAATAAAGTTTTAAATATACTTTTCCCTAAGTACCACTGTTTTGATGTGCACACACTCTCTGGTCCTTGTTGTTAATTAACTTTTCTTCAGTAGCCCATCAGAATGTCTTTATGTATCCCAACATAGTTCATTTAGAGCTCAAACCTAGAAGCATAATATCAAAATAGAAGCTTTACTATCAGCATAGATGGTATCAAATAGATGGTGTTTTAAATGTGTTCCCCTCCCCCACTGTGCCAGTGATGAAGCTTTGTCCAATTATCTTAGAGATTTTGGGAAAGACGGAACATTTCTGCTAACAACTCATAAGGAAATAATTTTTTAATCTGCTTGAGATTAGAAGACAGCTCATTCTTAGAGTCTTCTGAAATAAAATTAGGTAAGAAATGCCTTTCTTCATATTTTGAATAATTTTGTACTCTGCCTACTCAGTTTCCTTCAAGGCATCTATAATTTTATTCCTGCGGCCTCTGGAAGAATACAGTTAGTATATTTCTTCAGGAAGTTGGTGTGCCAGCCAGCTGTCAGCCTTCTGATATACCTGATCTCTGATGTCAGGGGAAGCACAATTCAATTTTAAACCAAGTTTTCTGCATGACAGTGCAGCTGGGCTGCCAGAATCTCTCTTATTGTCGCTTCCTTTGAAATCCCCTATTCTACACAAACAGTCTATTTTATTTTTAAGTCCTTTGTGTGAGATGAAACCATCACTAACTGACTTTGTCTTTAGTTAAAAATCAATGCATTGAGTGAAATAATCTGTACTTGTGCTACCCTTTCTCATTTCTACAAAATAAAATACCACTGTTTGTTTAGCTTGTGACTTGTCTAAACATGTTGAAAGCATTGACTGTAAGGCATAACACCCAGGCTCTTCGAGAGAACTCTGACAAGTTCAGTCAAAGGGAAAAGGAATAATTTATAAAAGGCACTGCAGATAATGATGCCAGCCAGTGATTTTAAAATGCATCCATGTCACCTTTTAATGAGTTAGATTTGTCAACAGCAAATGTTTTATGCACTACTTCTAATAAAAGTGGCACATGAGGACTTGCAGTGCTTTGAGGATGGTTTCTTCAAAGCTTTAGGATATCTTCAATTCCAAGATATTTTTAAATAATAGATATTTAAGGTTTGTTTAAATGATATCAAGGTTATGACACAAACACCAACTGACAAACTTCGGGAGTTTCAAAGAGGCGGTTGACACGCCGTCACTTTTTCACAGAGCGACTGCTTTTTAAATTAGGAGGGGAGCAGGCTGGTTTGGGGATTTCTGTCAGTTAACTTTAAGTTCTCTTGTTATTTTGGTTGGTGTCACAACCTTAATGTCAACTTTTCAAATAGATTTCTACATTTCCTTTGGTTTGGGGTCATTAAAAAATGCATCTGATAAATCTAGGAGGCATAAATAGGTCAAACTGAAGTAGAGTTACTTGCTTTTTGGATTTGAGAGACAGCTAATACCTGCCTTGTCAAGGATAATAGTTAGGTCAGGCGTTTTCAAGAGTTTTGTTTTGCAGCTATATTTGATTTGGAAAAATGTGAAATGAAATAAGAAGATATGATGCTGGTCTAATCCTGCTCACTCTGTTTTTCTTGTATTCCTAGTCCTAATGATTTGATATTGGTGATTTTTGCTCTGATATTGTTAAACATGAAACAGCAGGTGAATGTGGGAGGAGAAAGTTCTGGTGATAGATGCTGAAATATTTTTCAGGTTGAAATTTTACCTTTATTCCATCCTAATGTTCCTATTTTTGATCCATGGTTTGTATCATATATCATTCTTAAATCACCACAGCTCTAAAGCTATTTTTTCTAAACTTCAGTCCTTAAACAACAAAAGGTAATTTTAATTTTAAAACAAATATGAATATTTCTAAATTTAGAGGAAGCTTTTCAAATAAGTGAATTGGAACACACTGTGTACCTGCTTTTCTGACATAGAAATGAAGTGTGGTCTTTAAATAGCTGAGATCCTGCTAGCTTCATGCAAATTCATTCATATCAGTTTCAGATTTATGAATTTAATAAAGCCACATAGTGTATCTCACTTATGTTTTGAATGTCCTTCAATGTGAAATGACGTTCTAATGACTGCTTGGAGAAGAATGATAGTATTATATTAGTGTTTCTGTTAGTTCAGTTGATTCTAGAAATGGCTTTCTAATGGTTCACAATATATGCTTTTAATATTTTTCCATAACACCAACGGATGGCACTTATTGAGTTCTTCTATATGTCACAGAGTCTTCAGAGTATAGCCCGTGGGTTGACTTGTGTTATCTTGATAGCAACCCTTTAGTTGTAGAGGTGGTAGAGAGACGCTTACCTCGCTCATGAGTAATAGAGATAGGCTCAGACAGAAATGTCTCTCCTGGACTTGCTGTCTAGCCAGCAGGGTTTGTGTCGCTTTGGAACTGTTTAGAAATACAGAATCTTGGAACTACTGAATATCTACAATTTAACAATAATGATTGAAACCTGAGAAACAGCTTTAAGTGACACTGCCTTTCTATGTAGAATAGTACATATCTTTTAAAAGGATTTTCTAGTTTTAAGTATGATACTAAAATTCCATCTTTATGCTAATTTGGGGACTTGTCACTGCCAGTGCTTTAGTATGAGATCCAGTGGTTAAGCACAAGCAGTGCTGACATAAACCCCAATTATCTTGAAAGTAATTGTACAGAGAACAGAGTACAATCATCCCAGAACATAAACAGGCCTTTTCTTCCTAGGTGATGTTTTCAGTGTTCAGAAACTTCATTGAGTCCAGATTCTAGAAGCAAACAGCCTCGGTTTGACTGTCCTTCATGGGCTGGGCTCCCCCATTACCTGTGTGCATTCTTCTGCCTGAACTCAGACCCTCGCACATGTGTGGCAGGGATTTTACATCCTGAGCCGTCTCCCCATCACCTCCTGCCCTCAGCTGCCTTATTTATTTTATTTTATTTTTTGTTTGAGACGGTGTTTTACTATGTAGCCTAGGCGATCCTCTGTTGAGGAATATTACTTTAACTACGTGAAAGTGCATTACATTCGCTATGCCGCCTTTGTTAACAGTGTAAAGATGTGTTACGTTTGTTTTTGCTGCATTTGTTTAATTATGAAAAGATGTGTTGCTGTCCCACCTTGCTGCTTAAGGTACCCAGTTGGTCTAATAAAAAGCGGACTGGCCAATAGCTAGGCAGGAGAGGGACAGGCAGGGCTGACAGTCAGAGAGAATAAATAGGAGGGGAAATCTAGGCGAGAGAAGAAACAAAGGAGAGAGGGGGACAGGCCTGGGCGAGAGGCCAGGCAGCTGCCCGACAGACCCCGAGGGAGCAGGAAAATAAGACACACGGAAGGAAGGAGACGTAACAAGCCCTGAGGTGAAGGTGGATAAAGAGAAACAGGCTAATTTAAGTTAAAAGAGTGAGCCAGAATGAGCCTAAGCTAGGCCAAGCGTTCGCAACTAGGAAGAAGTCTCCATCATTCATAACTAATAAGAAATCTTTGTGTCCTGTTGGGAGCTGGAAATGGCCCAAAAGAAAAGGCCTGGAACAGCCCTCCAGTGTGTGATCGTCCAGGTTCTATCTCCTGAGTTCTGTGTGTGTCACCACAGCCAGCTGCTTCTCATCCTGAAATAAATTTACACTTCATACTTGTTGGTTTTCTCGTTGTGATTAATTACCTAACTTTTTGTTAAAAAAGCTCACCACAAACAAACAAACTGAGATATTTTTGTTCCAGTCCAAACCACAGACTTCAGCTTTTGTGGTTTTTGAGATCATCTTCCTTTGCCACCCTCTGCCCATGAGGTTCTGTAAATGCCACTTGGTTGTATAATGTTTAACCAAATTCAGTTTAAAATGAGAATGAAATGTGTTAATGTTATATTATAGTTTTAAGCTTCTCTGTGCTTTTGTGCCCTGCCTCATGCCACAGCCCTGTAATCTCAGCTTCCCAGGCTAAGTAAGGTCTGAAGAGAACAGGATCAAAGTCAGCCAGGAAAACTTTGGGGCACTTATTCAAAACCGGGTAAAGATAATGTGATGTGAGGCCATTTGGCCAACCTCTTTCTCTAAGTAATACAGAAAAATTAGATGAATAAAGCATGTTCATTTAAAGGCTAGAAGTTAGAGAACCTGGTTTGTTTCCTTCAGTGTGAGCATAATTCAAGGAATAACGGTTTGGTATGCAAATGCTCACCTACCCACCTACCCACTTTCTGACTGTGTGTTCTTGGAGAGCAACACTTGCAGGCTTACCTGTAAAAGGCATCAGGATATAAAGACCTGGTGAGGAGAATTCGCCAGGGAGCATTTATGTTGCCAGCTTGGTTTCCTAAGCTGAGAGAATTTAATTTGCCACATCTGGGGTGGCCCAGGTATTTAGATATTTAGCAAGTGTCTCCAGTCATTCAGTTTTAGCTGACGTTGAAGTACACATTCTGAAAAGCATTGTGACAGGTAGACAGCCTCTGATCCTGCTTTGTTTATATTCCATGGCTGTTCTCATACCCCCCTCCCCGTGATTCCCAAGCAAACCCTCAATTTCTGTGTTGTTTTGTCTTCCCTCTTTCTTAACCTTCCAAAGGTAATTGGTTATATATTTATAGATAATCCTACGACATGATCACAAAGACCTCTTGCCTATCAAAAATCTTGAATTAAAGGCTAGGAGTTTGAATAAATTTAGACTTTGTTAACAATATTTAAGGAAAGGAAAAATTAATAGAAAAGTAAAATAAGAAGTATCTGGACAGTTATTTGGGATAAGCAATGATTTGTAATTTTTAAAAATTTATACACACACTCACTCACACATGAGCTACTTTTTTTAACCCGTGGGCTATCATCTAAGGGGTTTAAATATCTCTGTCTATGCTGCATGACTTTGAGGAGCTGTGGTTCTTTTTTGTTGTCAGCTTCCTTGGGTTAGGAGGTGTCTAGGTCATTCCTGGGATGCACCTTTGGGCGTGGCCTTTTCTGAGTTTCCAGAAGCTTTCACCGAGGAAGGTAGACGCACCCCGGGTGTAGGCTGGTCTACCCCAGACAGGATTCAGGAGTGAATAAAAGGGGAAGGAAAGCACAACAGCAGAGCAGTGTCTTCCCCCTTGGTTCCTACTCCACCCCCGGGAAGCCAGGCTGGAGCTGTGCCTTCCGCTCTGGGATGGGTTACGTTTTTCCGTTTTAGGCCACAGCAACAAGAGAAAAATAACTAATTTTTTCACTCTTCTCTATCTCTGGCCTGGATATTTCCATTTATACAGGTCACTCAAAATGACATGGTTAACATTGAACATACCATGCCTTCTCATCACTATTTCATACCAAGATTTTTTAAAATCTATTAATCAACTACCATTCTGTCATTACTACTGAAGACTCAGAATTTTCTTCATGATTATTTAGTCCTTATAAACTCTATAACCTCAACCTTCTACTATAGAACACTTGCTTAGTATGTGGGAGGTATGTGATTGCTCCCAGAACCAAAAATTAATAAATTAATTTACGGTACACAATGGTAGGAACTGTACCTTTGTTAGATGATGCATTTTTATTTTATGATACCCTTAGCAACGGCGACAACAACAGGAGTGGTGCATATTTAACGGGTAGCACTTATTTCCTCAATTTACCGAGAGGAGTGTTGTAGCTGGAGTTTTCTCCAGTCCTGCCTGGCCCGAGGTCAGGACAAATCTCTCTCACCTGCCAACCCCACAGCCTCTCAGACTTAACCAAGTAAACACAGAGACTTATATTGCTTACAAACTGTATGGCCATGGCTGGCTTCTTGCTGTCTAGTTCTTTTATCTTAAATTAACCCATGTCTATTAGTCTATAAGTTACCACATGGCTCGAGGCCTTCCGGTACCTTACATTTTGCTTGTCATGGTGGTGGCTGGCAGTGTCTCTCTGACTCAGCCTTCCACTTCCCAGCATTCTCTTCTCTCCTCGTCCCACCTATACTTCCTGCCTGGCTACTAGCCAATCAGTGTTTTATTTATTAACCAATCAGAACAACACATTTAACATACAGAACATCCCACAGCAGAGTGTGTTCATGAAAGGATGACATTATTTTACGTTTAGAAGTTATAGAACTATGTGTATAAGATTCAGAAACATCTAGATCAACCATTGTCTTGTTTAAAACTGTACTTTTATGTAACACATTTTAATACTTAGAGAAGGCACTTTGAGAACTACACTGGGTCCAAAGAACAATGCTTTACTTAGATCAAGTGATTGCTCTAAATTAATCCTTACATTTTCAACTTCAAATTTTCTTGCACATGTGTGAAAAATGAAATGATAGCTGTTAGTTCACTGCTCTCGTTAGTACAATAGATACTATCAGTTGTACATGGATGTCATTGGATACTTTTTAATAAAAGGTAACCAGGAGGCTGAGGAAGGAAATGGCCACAGATTCAAGGACAGGCAGTACTGTAGTGTGAGTTGGGGAAAGAAAATCCAGCAATGGTTCAAATTTCTTATATAATCCACAAAATCAAAGAGAGGGTTTAGAAGTCCATTTTGTCAAAGGTGAATGTGGTGTTTTGAATGAGAATGGTCCCCATAGGGTCATATATTTGAATGCTTGGACCCAGTTAGTGGAACTGTTTTAGAAGGATTAGGCAGTGAGGCCTGGTTGGAGGAAGTGTGTTGCTGGGGGGTAGACTTTGTGTTTCCAAATGCCCATGGCAGGCCTGATGTCTTTCTCTCTGCCTGACCTTTCTGCTGCTGCTCTAGTGCCATGCCTGTATGCTTCCTGCCATTATGATCATGGACTAACTTTCTAAAACTGTAAGCAAGCCCCTAATTAAATTCTTCCTTTTATAAGCTCCATGATCATTATAGCACTAGAACAGTAACAAACACTGTGAAATTCCTTGATTTTGTCATAAATACTGTTATAAATTGTATGTCAACAGTAACAAAATGATGGAAGCATTTTTCTTGATGATATTAAAGTATATTTCTGTGGAACACATTATAGAAATTTTTGTAATTAATTTAGAGCTGCATTGGAATATGTTATGATACACATGGTAGTTCCTAACTATGTACAAAATGTCCACAATAGTCAACTAATCCAGTGGAAGGTATACTTTAAAAGTTTAACTATAGTTACACATATACAGTGTAAAAAGCTTATAATCATCTGAGTAGACTAAAGTTGAAAAAGCACAATAATTTAATCACATTAGTATATTTTTTTCTCATTAAATTTTAGAGTATTTGAGACTATAAAGAATTACTTTGCAGACTCATGTACATGTTTTACTGTGGTATTAAATATTTTTGTAAATATATCCTCTAAATTTTGGCTGTCATTTCTCCATCATTAATTAGAAATATTTAGCACAAACATTCAGTAAATTCATGACAAAACATTTAGTTTATATGAAGATTTTTTGTAATTGAAAATAATAAAAATATAGAAAAGATGGGTTCAAAATAGGACCACATACATTATAGTTCCAATGAATCAAAGAGAAAGTTGAATAAATTTACTGTGAGCTCAGATGTTTTTAAATGTGAAATATTGTAATTCGCTTATCAGTATTCAGACTTACAGGGGAAATATTTTAATGGAGTTGTTTTTATTGTTGAATAAGTATATTCTGATTCGGAATGAAATTCTGTGAGAAAGTTTACTGTTACAGGGTATTTGATCAAACTGTGACTCCTGGGATTGCATTATTTGCTGGAAAAACTGTTTCCAGTTGTGCTATGGCTCAGCCCTAGCACACACATTTAATCCAAGCATGTTCTGCTTCACTGTTGTATGTAGGGTTAAAAAAGTCAACCATAGGTCAAGCGGTAGAACAAGCAACCATTTGACAAGAAATAACTATAAAGAGTAAGAGAAAGTTGGTAGAACAGAGAGAGAGACAAACAGGAAGTAGAGGGGAGGGACATCCTGTTGGAGGAGTTTTTGCTTGAAATGGTGTAGGAGAAAGCTCTCTTTCTCGGACATTGATGGAGGAGGAAGCAGGTGGGTGCTTTCTCTGCCTCTCTGTCTAGCAGGTTTTTACTCCAGCATCTGGCTCCTGACTCCTTATTGGTAAAATTGAACGAAAGAGTCTTAGTTAAAAACAACAGCTTACAATTTAGTGAAATTAAAACTTGTAAAACATTTTCAATTACCATCTTTATTTGATGTGTCTTATCTTTTTATGTTTTTTAAAAGCTGTTGGCCAAAGAAAGGTATGCAGCATAGAGGGAAAAAAAGAAACAAAGACTGAGATAAAATAGTATGTATTTTATTACCAAATTAACATTGAGATGATTCCTGATGCTTAATAAATTTATTAGGATGTCTTAAACCTGGGAAAAACATTTTCTAATTTAAAATATATTCCTTTAGCAGGACGTGGTGGTGCATATCTGTGTCCCCAGATTTGGAAAGCTGAAGAAGCGATTCAAATGTTCAAGTTCAGCTTAGACTATATTTCAAGACCTTATCTCAAAAAAAAAAAAATTAAAATATGAATCAAGGCTGGAGAGATAAGTCAGAGGTTAAGGTCTCTTGGTACTCTTGCTGAGAACCTGAGATCAGTTCTTTATACCTACATTGGGGAGCTCATGACTACCTGTCCTGTAACTCCAGCTCCAGGGAATCAAACATCTTCTTCTGAGCCCTCTATGTATTTGTATACACACACACACACACACACACACACACACACACACACACACACACAACTACAAACAAAATCTTAAATGACATATTTATTATTCATGTAGGAGTCATTTGAAGTTATCAACAGTTTAAAGTTTTTTAGCCATAAAATGCAGCTTGAAAAAATATAAAAATAAAACAATCATTAAAATAAGATTTGCATTCATTAGGAATATATTTGTGTGTAACAGATACACTGGTAACAAAAGATTAAAATATACTAAAAGGGTGGCTGGAGGTATAGTTTTATGTCTACCATGTATAAAGCCCTACATTTGGTCCTGACTAACACAAAATATAAAATAATATCATAGAAATTTGTCAATAGTCATTTGTCTATATGCTTTTATTATAGGAACAAACATTTTTCTTTATAGAGAAAAAAATAGCTTTTTAAAACATGAATATTTTGTGTCTTTTTTGATTGTTTGTTTTGATGCCGGGCTTTTGAGACAAGGTCTTGCTGCACAGCCCAGGCTGGCCTTTAACTCAGAATCCTCCTGCCTTAACTTTCCTAGTTATAAGGTTACAGCTGTTACCCCACCCAGAAAGGAATATCATTTTTAAAGCAATCCTTAATATAATTATTATAAGGTAGACAAATATGGCAAATTATAGAATTTTTTATGTTAATATATACATTTAAAAATTATATTTAAATGCATCAGGATCTATCCCTGGTGCTTGAGCTAGCTTTCTGGAGCCCATTCCCTATGGTGGGACACCTTGCTCAGTCTTGATGCAGGGGAAGGGGTTTTTTCCTGCCTCAACTGACTCTACCAGGCTTTGCTGACTCCCCATGGAGCCCTTACCCTTTTGAAGGAGTAAATGGGAGGTGGGTGACTGGGGACCTGGGGGTAGGTGGGGAACTGGGAGGAGAAATGGCAGGGGGAACTGTGGTTGGTGTGTAAAATGAAAAAAAAAATTAAATAAATAAACAAAAAATATATTTAAATTATTTCTAGTTCTACTTTTTAATTTCAAAAATTCCTGGTTTATATAATAGATTGTTATCATTCTGTGGTGTTTCAGTTATCCTTTCCTTCTGAACCATCTGTCTCCTTTTCTAAATGGTGGCTGCATGTTTATACCAGACTACATTTCTTTTAAAAAATATTTAAATTTATTTCTCTTATAACACGTTTGAATATTTTGTGAGCGTATTTGTCAGTTTGCATTATGTGCATGTCTGTGTCCCATGGAGGCCAAAAGAGGGTATTGGATCTCCTTGAACTGGAGTTACAGACAGTTGCGAGTTGCCATGTGAATTCTGGGTATTGAACCTGGGTTGGGTTTTTTTTTTTTTCTGTCTTAAAAAGATAATTTCTGGTCCAGAAGAAAGTATGAGTTTGAAAGTAATAATCTACAAAATGTGGAGAATAAGGAAAATGATCCACCAGTCCAAATGGACTTAAGAGTTTATAGAGCCCAGTTGGATATGATAGGCAAGTCTGAGACATGTGACTGTATTGTTATTAGAGGTACCTCAAGATGAAGAAAAAGTTTGAGAAAGATCATAGTAAGATTAAGTTTTGTTAAGGTTGAGATACCTGTCGTTTATCCAAGAGAGTGAATCACTCTTGATTATTCAGCTCTCTTGAGTCGAATAGCTAGAACAGGAGTTCACTATAACAGCAACATGGAGGAGGATGAAATTGTCCAATCATTGGACCCAAAGGGATGGAAAGAAATGAAGCTGCTCAGAGAAAGTGAATGTTGCCAATCTAGGCTTGCAGAAGGGCTTTCAGGGGTGCCACCACAGACAAACACAGCTGGCCACTTGTCCCAACAAACACATAGAATTTACTATTGTGTGACCACACTGGGAGCAAAGGGCCCTGCATTCTGAACCTTTGCTACTAGAAGCTAACAAAAAAGCCTGGACAGAGAAAGGACTATGTCTGGTCCAGCAGTCTCTGTCAGATTGTGTCACCCTGCAGCCTCCTCCAGGGTAAGGAAATTACTACTGCCTTTAGTTATTCTTCACTAATCACATTTATCTATGAGACCCATTATTCTTGGAATCAAAGGTGACTGCAGAGAAAATGACTCAGAAAAGGACAATTCAAAAAGGCAAGGTGGCTTTAGTTTCTTCAGGTTAAGGCAATTACTGGTGACTTCTAAGCATGTTCTGGTATTAAACAAAATGTGAAAGCTGGCAGTTGGCTGGAGATCTATGTCAGAAGAGTGCTTGAGACCAGTGTGCACAAAGCCTGTGTTTCAATCCCCAGCACTGTGTATGTATGGTGGCATGCAAATACTTTTAATCCCAGCACGTGAGTATTGTAAGATCAAGGTTGTTCTTAGCTACATAGCAAAATTGAAGTTTTCCTGGCCTACATGAGACTGTCTCAGAAAACAATGGAAAAAGTTACTGGACAGCAATCTGTTAATTATGCTATATTTGCAAATATAAAAGTTATTTTAGCTACTCTTACCTTGGTGCTTTCAGGTTTAAAGAGATAATTACAAGATTAATACAAAACGCCCCTAATTGATTACTGTGTTTAAAACAGGAATTGAGTAGGAATACATCTCACAGTTCAAGGTAGCCAGAAGATAGAGCAAGATTAAGACAGACAAGCCAAGCTTTTGTCCCAAAGTGGCTTACTAGGCACTTCCAGGCCTAGTCAGTGCTTTTAGAAAAGGAGCTTGTAAGGCCATCTTACAGTGTTCAAGATTGAGTTCAAAGAGAGTGGTCTTAAAGACAGTGGGTTCCCACTGGGAGAACAGTCTGGATTTACAAGTTCAAGAAAGGACTGCCATGAGACATTTGTGTGGTCCCTGAAGTTTAGAAGAAATTTGGGCCTTGAAATGTTCCCAGAAATATAGTTTAAAACTGTTAAGTATATTCAATAAACAAAACTTCAAAGAGATAATGCTCCTTCATATAGTTTTACACAATAACTCATTCTAATGTTCCTTTGCAGGTCTTTTGTCATTTGTGTGTGTTGTGTGTGTTCATGTTTGTTCATAGGTGTTGGAGATTAAGGGTTGAAATAAAGTGTTTTCCTTAATCTCCCTATGTTACTTTTTGAGACAGAGTCTGTCACTAACCTAGAGCTTGCCAATTCTTCCAAATGGATTTTTAAGTTACTTTATATGAATTTCTATTAACTATCAGTGAATTAATTATCCTTCTATTGAACTGTAGGGTTAAAAAGTAAACTACCAAGGCTGTGCAACAAAATATTAAATATTAAAGCAGTAGTTCCACGATAAAAGCAAGCCCTATGGATTATTCTGTCGTCACCCTTGCAGCATGGAGATCACATACATACACCACCTCCTCTGCCCCGCCCGCCCCGCCCCGCTCCGTTCCGCTCCGCCTCGCCCCTCCAGTTTTTTATGTCAGTGCTGAGGATGGAACTCAGGTTCTCATGCTTGCTTGGCAAGCACTTTACCAACTGAGTCTTCTCTATCTTTTGTATGATAATTTTTACTGTGATTTTTTTTTTGAAATTTTATATTGTGTGTGCAGGGCATAGTGATTAATAAAGAATGGCATTTTGGTATCTTGTCAAGAACATATTTCTAGTAAGTTGACTTTCAGTGGAATCAGTTCCAAAGCAATTACTGGTGGTGGTGGCAGTGGTTTTGTTTTTGCAACTGCTGGGGATTGAACCCAGGGCCTTGCGTATCCTAGGCAAATACTCCACCACTGAGATATATCCTATCATTCTAAAATTATTTTTAAAATCACTTCAGAATTCATCATTAGAATGTTTGCCAATGGAATCTTTGAGTAAAATTTTAACTGCTTTCAAGTTTAATTATTATGGTTAGATTTCAAAAACCTGAATCAAGAATATGTTCTGTACAGTTAGACTTCATTTAGTAATTAAAGGTCCTAATATAGGAAGTTTTCCCCTATATTCAATGTCTACACATCAGTTGTATGTTGGGTCTCAGTCCCTAAGCTTTGGGATGTGATTTGTCTTGCAGCAGGTAAAAGCTGGGTGCAGTGCTTTCACACAGTTCCAGTCATTGGTCTGCTAACCCTAGGAGTCAGTCTACACTAAACAAGAAGCTCCTATCAAACTCCTGGCAGGTTTAGTTCAAATTAAAATGCATGCTCAACTGTAGAGATTGTCAAGTGTGGAAATAATATTTGTCCAGCTGGACAGCTTTCTTTTGTAGTTGCTAAATGAAAGTTGAGATTCTGTCTGCTCCTTGAAAGCTTCTGTGTCATGAGCATAATTTGGACGGTTTGTGGCTTGACAGGGATTATTAAAATCAGATGAAGTGAAGGAAGCAAATGTGAGAAAGAGAAATTGACACTGACACTCTCTATTATTCGCAGCTTGCATCATGATGACTATGTTGATATGATAGATTCACTGTTGGGATATGTTATGCAGCCAATAAAGTAAAAAGCAAGTTTAGTGAAGGATTTTAGATTTAACATGAAGACATCCAACACTTATTTTCACTGATTGATTTTTTAATATATTTTCAAGTTGCTTCATATGATTTTGTTTTAACCATCAGTGAGTCATCCTTCCATTGAACTATATAATTAAAAGTATACTGCCAAGGCTGTGAAACACAATATTAACTATTAAAGAGGTAGATCACATAATTAAAATCACAGCATTTAAAATCAGACAAATCCTTAAAGTTATTTTTTTTCTTATTTTCTTTATTTATGGATGGAAACCAGGAAGAGTTTGGAGGTTTTACCTTTAACTTTTATTTGATAGCTTAAGTGTTAAATTCCGATTTCACTAAAGGTATATTTTTAAAAAATGTTTAAAAAATTTAAAGTTATTCAAATTGACTCAGTTCACACTTTTAGATACCCCTTTTCTGTTTAAACATAATACACTAATTCTATTACTATATTTATATATGCTTCCTTTAAATAATCTACATGATAGGATAAATACCTTCTATAGATATTATGTTCTACTGAAAACATCCTTAGTTGAGGTAATCTAATCCAGAAGACTATTTTAAGGTATCAAGGAGAGTAGACAGATATAAATAAATAGGAAGAAGTATCTATCAAATAAAAAGACTGGTCATGCTATGCATTGTGTGAAACCCCCAGAGTAGTGAAATATCAGATAAAATTATAAAAATAAGAATCCAAGTGCCCATATTCAAAGGCAACACAAATTGGGTGTCCTGAAAATCAGTTCATTTTCGTTCTAATATTGACGGCCTAGAGTTGAGCATGTTCCTTAAGACTTCCCTTAGTTCATGTTGTTTCTAGGAGACAGATTCTCACAGCACATTTCCTGGTCCTTTGGCTCTTGGACTCTTTCCGCCCTTCTTCAGCAATGTTCCCAGAACCTTTAGGTGCAGGATTTGTGTTGACATATCAACTGGGACCGAGTACACGCCCACCAGTTGCTCTTGGCATTTTAGCTAGTAGTGGTTTTCTGTAATGACCCACATCTGTTGAAAGGGAGTTTTTCAAGCCTGGTACCGGAGTTTTTTGCTAAAAAGTCCATGGCTCTTGAAGGGGCACTGTCAGCCCAAGTGGCATAACTTCACTTAAACTATATATGTGTACACACATCTTTGTTACCTTAATAGTATGGTGCCTGGACAAGCACAACAGGATAAACATGCTGACACAGATGGGGAACTCACACAAGGACCCCCCTCAATCAGAGAACCACAGGCAATAAAGGAAGGCTACACACACACACAGTTGGATTAGCTAATACTAATTGGTCAGCACTGAAATCATGTGTGTATATATTAACACTAAATGGAGTGAACCTGTTGTACTTATATGTCTATGCATATGTAAATGTGTGCATGTCAGTGGGTGTGTTTTGTGTGTGTAACAATAACAAAAATGGTCAGTAGTTTGAGAAGGCTCTCATGGGAGAGGTTGGGTGAAAAAAAGTGGAGGAGGGCAGTGATACAGTAATATTTTAACTTAAAAAAACTTCCCTTAGTTCAGATGTTACCTGTGGTAATTCCAGATGACACATACTTCAGCACAGCCAAATTGAAATGCAAAAGTTCCTATTAATGATCCCTCAGACTAAATAACAAATGTCCCATGAATCACCTAAGGGACACATTTCTGGGTATGTCTGTGATGCCATTTCTAGAGAGTTTTAATTAAGTAGGGAAGACCCACCTATGACTGGGGCTCCTAACTGAATAAAAGCAAAGGAGATGGGGAGCTGAGCACCAGCATTTATCTCTCTCTGCCTCCCAGGTCTGAATGCAATGTCCTTAGCTACCTCATCCTCCAGCCCCCATCCTTTTCCTACGAGGATGGACCATATCCCCTCAATCCAAAGTAAAGATTTTCTTCCCCTAAGTTTTCTTTATCTGGTAATTTGTTGTATTAATGAGAAAAGTAACTAATATAGCGTGTAATGATCAAAAAGGATACAACCTGGTAATGGACAAATGAAAAAGATAACTATGATAAAAATAATGATGATGATTGTGTCACAGTTTCTATGTGTTCCCTAGGCATGCTACCTTCTCAACATGGATATCTTATTCACCTTGACAGCTCCCTGAACATCTATGCCATTATATAGGCATGATTGATTAAATTCTTAGCTATGGGTGACTGAACTCAATTTAACATACATTTATCTTCCTTGGAGGTGGAAGAGAATAGGAGAAAACGGGGAGCTGAAAGTGCCAAGCCACTTGTTCCTCTGGTGGATAGTCCCATGCTCAAACGTACTGGGGTCTATCAAGAGTCACCTCACTGAAAGAAATTCCGGCATGAATAACAAAAGACACTCAGAAGATTCCAAAGGTATTTGTGCTCTCTGCCAGAAAGAAAAAAAGAGAACAAAACCCAAATAATTGTTATATTTAGAGGTAAAAATCAGTGATGCCAGATGTAAACTTCTTCCTTTGTTTCCTGCATGAAATAGCAGCTAACTTTTGGATAATTAGAACAAGACAGAGGGAGAAATAAATCTTGAGACTACTCAGTGACCATTTAAGAGAGAACTGAGTAAGTTTTTCTATTACAGCTGATAGCAAATACTTTAGAACTTGCACCATATACAGCTTTGTGGCATATTCACTTTGTTTTGCTTTGCTTTCTATTTTATCTTTTTAAACAACACATTCATGATATTAAAAACCATTCTTAAGACCATTAAAAAAAACAGGCTGATTGATTTTTGATGCCTAATTTAAGATATAAGGGCAAAGGACAGAGATATTATGTAGGTGATATGCCTGTAATGTAGGAAGAGAAGCAACTTTAAGGAAATTAGTTTGAGTTGTTTAGATCTATACAACTATCTAGTACAATTATTTGGTGTAAATGCTTGAAAATTTCTGTTGAAGGACTAGAAACAGCTACAGTCTTTGGACCGTCAGCACGATGAGGACAACTGAAAGAAGTTACTAGTGAAGGCATGTAGAGCAAAAAGAGGACTTAGAACTCCACCGTGAGTGAGTAGCAGAGAGACAGTTCCATAAAAGAGGAAGTAAGATTTTTGAAATTATGCAATGTGGACCAGAAATTTTTGTAAAGTCTCTGCAGAAAGTACTGTAAATATAAATAAAGCATAAATAAATGAAGTACAGAGCAGGCAAACACAATAAATCTATTAAAGGAAAATGACCAAAAACAGCAGTAGTTTAATCTGCCAGTGCTCAGTAAACATGTTTAAAGTAAGAAATAGGTATGGAGGGAATACTGCTTTCTTTCGTTTTATTAGTTTTGCATTTATGGCTACCTTTAATAAAAGGCAAATTAATAATAGACAACATTTCATATCGTATAATACAAGTTGAAATGAAATGAGAGCTTTCAGAGACCAAGAGTGGAGGGAGTGGGAAGTTTGTGTTTTATGGACAGCCATGCAGCCAGTTTGGTCTGCGAGCAGGATGAGGAAATGCCGGTCATTCGTCTCTGATAGACTAGTGAGCCAAGCGAAGCTGAGCACTAGAAGCGTGCGTGTCTGTCTGCAGAGGTGAGCAGCTCCCTTTTCTTCTGGGCCAGGGCAGGCACCTCTGAAGTGGCAGGTTCATGACCCACCTCAGAATTCTTCTGTGGCCCACTTTAAGGGAGGGGAGTAGGAAAAGGATCTGAGAGATGTTTGAATTTAGTAATTTTCTCAAGGGGTAAGGATGCACCCTAAAGTTCATCATAAAGCTAAAAATACCCATGTGTATTGGCAAAGACGAAAGAGGTGGCAATCAAGAAACTTATTAGTTTATAGGAACCACAGTTGCTCATTCAAAGTAAAGTTACTGTTTGGTGATGGAACATTGAAAGGAGTTACTGTGCATCTCACTAAATGAAAATAAAACCAAACAATTTGAGGAGAAGGAACTGCTACTCCAGGGGTGTCAGCCTGTAAGATCTGTGTGCTTTCTTTCAGGATACTAGAGTTAAATAGATAGGTTTGTCCCAGCTATTTCCTTGTTGCCTTCATCCCAAGCTTTGAAATTCATTTTTTGTACATCTGATGTCCTGACACTGAAGCAGTTGGTTATGAGTAGGAAAGCTGTCTTTCAGAACCCCACTTTATACTGGCTCTTCATATCAGATAAAAAAGAAGTTACTTGGTAGGATGCTCTTTTGCAGAAACCTGTGGAGCAATGCTGTAAGAAACAAGAAGAGAATTAGGAAGGCATAATGTTCAGTAAACTGACAAGGAAAGAGACTATTTCACTCAGGAGTAGCCATTTAGACTAAGTACCATATAGACTAAGTATGGTGGGAACTGGAAATATGCTCTCATGTTTGTTGTAGGAGTAGAGGCAAAAACCAGATTGTTCAGGGTTTAGATATGGTAATAGCATATGGTTGGGAAATGCAGATTTCTGTTAAGACAAAACAGACAAAACCAAAAACCAAACCAAAATAAAAACAAATAAACAAACAAAAAACCTGGATATGAACTAAAGGGGTTCCCAAAGAGGATTTTGTTTTATTGTTTGTTTGTTCCTAAAAGGCAAGAACCTTAAATGTTTATAATCAGTTCAAAGGGATATTTGATGGAACAAAGCTAGTAACAATTCATGAATCAAAGCCCTAGAAATCATAAGAGTACTCAAACAAATAGATCTTTTTCATCAAATGAAGGCTAAGCTAATTAATACTAGTACTAGTGTTTTAATATTGCCATTCTGAATGGCTAGACAATTAATGTTGTTAATAATTTAAGGGAAAGTATTCTGAATGGCCAGCTAATTATTGTTATTAATAATTTAAGAGAAATTCTTAAACCCTTGCACCATACTTAAGATCCTAAATCCTTTAGAATCACCCATTTTGATGCCAAGTATGTGCCATGTCCAAATCCTTATTATCTAATTATTAAAACATAATTCCTTTAAAATATAATTAATGTCTCAACAGCTGTTTTGGATTATTCCCAGTTGTGGCATGGTACAACTGCTTTTCAAAAGTGCCCCTTGGCTTAAGTTATATATTAATTCACATATTCTTTTCTAAATTAATTTTACTGTACTTGAAAATTCATTATCCCTATAACTCACAACACTATTTGTCCTAATGACAAAATATATAATTTTATGACTTTGAAATTATGAGATGTCTGAGTGATCAAGAATGATAAAAATTAAAATGCATTTTTGTCTTATCTGGTTAACTGATCATTTAAAGCCGGAAATAGCTGGGGTTGCATATTACAGATTATAAAGAGTTGTTAAAAATGAAAATTTTTTTTGGGAAAAGTAATACATTGAAAAGAATATAGCAGTGCCAGTTTTGGTGATTAAGTCATATATCATATGAGAGTTAATTCTGTTTGCTTGCCAAGCTGCAATGTGTTTTCTGACTGGCCCTGTTTGTAGTTGAATTTTTCTTTGAGCTGCCAGCTTCCAAATAACAACATGGAGTCTTAGTATTAATTATGAAAACTTGGCCTTAGCTTAGGCTTGTCCCACTAGTTCTTATAACTTAAATTAACCTGATTTTATCAATCTACATTTTACCATATGGCTTTTACCCTTACTTTCATTCTGTATGCCCTTCATATGTACACATATATAAATTGTTACTAGAGGAGGTACATTGAAGAGTTTTTTTGTTTGTTTATTTGGTCTTTTCTTAGAGTTGTTGAGACAGGGTCTCTAGTCTGTTGTCCTGGCTATTCTAGAGCTCACTATGTAGACCACCCTGATCTTGAACTCAGAGATCCACCTACCTCTGACTCCTGAGTGCTGGGATTAAAGGCCTGTACCACCATACCTGACTTTTCAAGCTTGCTTTCTTTCTTTTTTTCTGTTTTTCAACATTGAAGTATCTTGTATGGCTGTAGTATGTTAATATAAGTACTTACCCAGATTCAGATTGACATTTTGGACCATATATAATTAGTACTTCAGTAATTGTTATCAGATCACATTACAGTTTTTGAAGGAAAATCTAATGTGTGGATAAGAATTGACACGTTCTATTTATGCACTTAGTAATGTCTGTGTATACACATATACTTGTATACATGTGTATAACAACAATTAATGAAAATAAGAAGTCATGAATTTGAAAGAAAGTAAGGAGGGGGTATATGTGAAAATTTGAAGGGAGGAAAGAGAAGGGGAAATGGTATAATTATATCATAATGTCAAAAAATAATTTTTAAAAAAAGAAAATAAATTGAGTGGAATAATGAGCTTTTTTTTTCTTTCTTTTTTTAGCATAATTCTTTATTGACTCTTTGGAAATGTCACATCATGCACCCCAGTCCCACTCACCTCCCAGTCCCTTTATACCTGCCCCACACCCCTGCAGCATGCCCCCACCCCAAATTTAATTCAAAACAAACAAAAAACCACCTTGATCCTCCATCTTTCCAACACCTCTTCATTCATTCTAGTGGCATGGAGAGCTGTGGTCTGTCACCCAGTAGACCCTTTTGACCAGTCAGATCCACCAGCAAAGTGTTTATTGCAATAAATCATTGGTTTGGTTCAAGGCCTTTGGCCCACCACCATCACTGGGCCCTCACTGAAATCCCTCTCAGACATCCTGCCCCAGCCATGGAGATCCTATGGCTATGGTTTGACAGGACCAGTCTCTTCACATATTCTAACAGGTCATAAATGGGGCAGATGTTAGGGTGAGCCAACCCAAGGCCCAGGGTGTCAGTCTGGGTGGTAGGTCTGGGCCCCTGGAACTCTCCTAGGCCATGCTCTCCTAGGCCATGCCACTGGAGCCAGCTCTCCCACACCTATGGTGAGATGTGGGGCAATCTCTTGGGTGTATGTCAGTGGGTCAGTTATCCCATGGGGGTGTTGTGTCCAGCTCTCCTGCTGCAGTGTCCAGCAAGGGGCGGGACGAGCTATCCCAGGGCCAGTGAGGGGCAGGGATGGCTCATCACAGCCCTCAGGTTTCAACAAGCTTGGTTCCTATAACCTCCTGTGGTAACAAGAGCTGTGGACAACAGCCTAGACCCTGGCTGCTATTGGGCCACAGACCCAGACATGGCCCACAGCAGTAGCCCTGGCCCAGATGATATCATGGCCCCATTTAGCAACTACTCAGGTCACCCAGATGGGCATAGCCCTCAGACACTACATGACCCTCATAGTCACAAGTAGTGGCCTAGCCCCCAAGCATCTGTGTGGCCTTTGGTGGTACCATGGGCCATGGACATCAACACAGAACCCAGCTATGGTAGGACCACAGACCCAGACATGGTCCTCAGTAGCAGCCTGGTCTTGGAGGTCACCATGGCCCCAGGTGGCAGCAGGGGGCACTGGAATTGGTGTAGCCCTGGCTGTGACATGGCCCTCGGAAGCCAACATGGCCACAGGATGAGGCCCAGATCCCAGGCACCCATGTAGCCTTTGGTGGCACAAAAGGCCATGGACATCAACATAGACCCTGCCTGTGGTAGGACCATGGACCCAGACATGGTCTTCATCAATAACTGGGGATTGGATGTCACTTTGGCCCCAGGTGGCAGCACAGGCCACTCTGATTGGTATGACTCCAATGGCAGTATAGTCCTTGGACACCAACACGGCCCCAGGTGGTGGCCCAGACCCCTGGCATTGGCATTGCCTTTGACGGAAACAAGAGTCATGGATGTCAACATCCCCTGGCTGTGGTAGGGCCAGGGACCCAGACCTGGATGACATCATGGCCCCAGTAGTAGCATGGCCCTCCGACACCAACATGGCCAAAGGATGCACCCTAAACCCCGGGCATCCATGTTTGTTTTCTAAGATAAGATTCCAATATATAAAGTATTGCAATTGACTCAACAAATTGATGTCCATTTGAATCCTCTATCAATGTTCTGAGGAGGCTACAACATTAGAAATATTAGCTGCTGCTCTTTAAAGAAAGGGAAGGAACTGTGACAGTTCTGTAATTCCATGGGGTAATTTGTCCTTTAAGGGATGTTTTGTTATTGTTTCATGTCTTTTTTAAATTTGTAGTTGTATAGGTTTTATAGTAAAGGACATTTACTATTAGACTATTAGACTAGGGGAAGCTGTCCAATGTGTGTGGCAGTAAAGAAACACCTAGGAGATACAATAATTATTTAAAAGTCTAAGTCTATGCAGAGGTTCTTTAGAGGACTATGTTTCAGTCTTTTAAAGTAGTCTGCATTCCAGGGTGTCCACTTCTTGTGACCTTGTAAATGTCATGAACTTTTCTGTGCCTCATTTTGCACATCTTTGATCTGGGAATTATAATAATACTTATCCCTTGAAACTATGTTAAAATTCAATGAGTTCATCTATATGAAATACTTAGAATAATTTCTGACCTATATGTGAGCTATGAGAGTATAAGAATACTTTGTGACTGAGAAATTAAAAAATAGCCAAACCAAAAGAAAAGGCTGTCCCAGGTTTAAGCATGAAAACCTGGTCAGAGGTGTTTTTTTGTTTGTTTGTTTGGTTTGGTTTGGTTTTGTTTGTTTGTTTGTTTGTTCCTATTTTATCAAACCAGCAACACAGCTAAACCAGTCATAGAGGGAATGATATAAAGAAAAACAGATCGAGGATACATGATGGCTTGTGCAGATAAGACCCTGAGGTCTCTGCTTTCTGTAGGTAGGCCTGCTGGAAGTCAGTTGACTTCACGTGTTATGTTGAGTGAGAAGCCTGCCAAGGCAGAGGAACTCAGACACCTGGACACTGAATATTTGGAGAACTTAAGTGTTGGAAGTTATATGGAGAATCTACCTATTAAAATGAAAGGATGTCTTGCTTCCTCATACCTCTTCTTTCCTGATATTATTTTTGTTAAGTTCTGGCTCTATTTCATCTTTCTATGTAGCAGGGATAGGAAAGGAGAAAGAGAGTTGAAAATGGGTATCAGGGCACTGTAGTAAATTCCCAAAACCTCAGTTCCTCATGCTAAGGCAGGAAGATCATGTGAGGCCAGGAATTCTAGGCCCATGTGAGCAACAGAATAAGACTTGTGTCATCCACGCAAGTAAGTAAATCAAGAATTCAAGAAAATAATGACACAAAAGAACAAAGTAGTTGGGTCTAGTGAAAGAATAGATTTGGGCATTCAGAAATGTGTCCTTTCCCCAATTACTAGCAGAATACATTGGAGCCTTGCAGTCCCCAAAATCTGTGTTGTCATTCTAGAAGACAGAACATGAACTCTTTCCCATTCCAGCACTTGAGTGACTCACAAGATCATGTGGAAATTGGCAGAACCGGGATTCACTCTACTGATGTTGGTTGAATGATATTCAAAGTTAGTGTAATGCAACATTTGAAACTTGCTCAGCGGTCTCTGGAACAGTTATTTTCAATTAATCACAATACAGCATGACTTGACCATTAACAATTGTGATTCTGTTCTAGCGCTGAGTGATAGGATTTGATGTCAGCCAGATTCGGTGGACACACTTGTTTTACAATCTGCGAACAAGATCTGCGACCTTCTCACTGTGCCTTTCCACAGAGGAGAAATTGCAAGTCTGCCTGCCGTGTTTCTCCTTTTCCTGCTCAGTTTCAACCTGCCTTCCCCAGTGGTCTGCCTTTCTGTCCACATTCCTTCCTTTTAACAACATACTGATTTGTCATAAGAGAAGTAGCCTTTGGAGTTTTATAGAAGAAACAAAAAAGAAAGATAAATTAAGAAGTCTTGTCATTGTATGTGTTAAAAGGAAAAGAATGTAACCTAGAGGAATTTTATTATTTTAAAACATGGTAAAGGACAAATGGGATTAAAAACTATTCTGTGAACTTTCTTTAGATTGTTGTAAGCATGTCCCATTGTTTTATTACAGCGTTTTCTAGGGTTGTTCACAGTGGACTCATATCTTATTACAGTCACTTCCAGAGCTATATGTTATAATTCTTCCAAAGCTAAAACTTGATCTGCACATGTTTGGTTTAGTTATAACCTTTAAGCATAACTCTAACAATTTTAAAAGGCAGTAATTAATGTTGAGTGACTGCTAATTCTTGCTTGAAATAATAAGCATGGCTATTTTAATTTTATAGAAAAATGGTAATATCAAATGAAAATGTAAAAGCAGTATTATAGAATGCCAGTTCAAAAAGTTTTTACCCTTTGAAAGGTTCTACTTTCCATCTTTGCTGTATCATTAAGTAGCAAAAGATGTTTTATTCTCTCTTATATCAGATTACTGTTGTTTTCCTGATGACAAACCAATCAGCATGAGCACAGAGACGTGATATGATATACAATAAACAGACAAAAGCTTGGTCATAGCCTGGGCCTCACTCCTTCTCCCTTCTCCCTCCTGAATTTTTAAAGTGATGGAGGGGTGTTCAGTATGCAACATATACTTTATGTAAAGTCATGAATAAATTTATTAGAAAATAGTAATTTTAATTGTGAAGAAAATGGTTTTTATTTTGGAATAAAGGACTAGGATTAAGTCAATATTTTTCTTTATTTAGAAGAGAATCCTTTATATGCTAAACAAATAATCTATGACTCAAGATTTCTACTTTTAGAATGCAAGACAACTAACCAAGAGTAATCTTCAGAATTAAATTCTCCCTTCAAGTATTTGGTCCCAATTAGTGTGAATAATTAGCATTTTATAGGACTCATATAGCAATGTAAATTGTTAAAAAATAAAAAAACGCTGCCCTTGCATGGGTACATGCCAACTCCTAGAATACTGAGGATTCTTCAGGTGCTCAAGGTCAAGTCCAACCTGGTCTACATAGCAATCTCCAAGGAACTTGGGCTGCAGAGCAAGCTTTTTTCTCTAAAAGAGAACAAAACCAACCTGCCATTGATCTATCAAAAGAATAGAAATTTATTTAATCCCTTTTAGGCTTCTATTATTAAATGTACTGCATAAAACATAATCACTTTGTTCCTATTGTATTAAATATGAGATTTTGCCAACTTAAAAAAATATTTTATTATTTTATGTGTATGGGTCTTTTGCCCACCACCTGCATGCTTGTTACCAACAGGAGCCAGAAAATGGTGTTGGGTCTCCAAAACCTGGATTTACAGGTGGCTGTGAGCCACCATGTGGATGATGAGAATGAAACCTGGATCTTCTGGAAAAGCAGTCAGCATGCTCAACTGCTGAGCATGAACATTCCAAAGGGAAATGCCTAAATACATAAAAATATTATTCTCTCATAATATTTAATAGACTATAGGTAAAATTTTAAGTAGCCTCTTCATAACATTATCAATTCCATAATCACTAGCCACACTCTGCTAATTATTTTATATAAACATTAACTTTTTCTCTTTTTAGTCTGTACTGATATAAGAATTCAGTGTTCTATTCTTTTGGAAGTATCTTGTTTTTGGTTTTTCTTCTGTGATTGGCAAGTTTTTTGTGGTTTTGAATAAAAATGCCTTTAATTGCAGTGAAGCTTAGAACATATCAGAAGCAGAACAGAGCTGGCTTGAGAGGGCGACTAGAACCACAAGCCTTACTTTACTTGTGAACTGTCTACTTCCAACTCACTAGCTCTTAGCAAATGTGACTACTTGTCATGGATCTTAAAATTGGTTCTACATAGTCAAAACTAAATGCTAAATCCCTAAGTTGGGCTGATTTGATATTGTGAATTTGTTCTGTTAATGTTATCAATTCTTTGTATGTATGATTAGGAAAGTGATGCTTAGAATTAAACTGGTCTTCATTATATTCCAAAATATAATATAAATATATTATAAATATAATCTAAAATAAGTTTTACACTCTTTAAAAGCTATAAATACAATATAGGTTAAGATTAATAGTTTTATATACCACAGAAAACAGAGCTAAGTAAGATATATATTCACTATATTTTATTGACTGTAAGATCGGTCTTGGTATTATGTTCTAACTGAGGCTTATGACTTCATATTAATTTTTAGTTTACTTTTCCTTCATAAGCATTTGAAAGTATTTTATATCAAATAAGAACTTAGTAAATTACTACTGTGATGCAATACTATTTTCAAAGATTCTACAGTGGTTTTTATTTTGTAGTGCTGAGGGCATCACTTTCTTCTCCATCTTTATTAACATGCATAAATTGTATTCAATCTTAAGTTTCACTACACTGATGATATTTAACCTCCCGGTCCTTCTCTTGTACCCTCTTCCTCTTCTTGCTGGCCACTCCCTTCTCTTCCCAAGTATTCCATCTTTTACTTTCATTTCTCTTTAAAAATGCAGCCTCCATATTTTAAAGACAAATTTCGATTGTTCTGTTTAACTGGGGAGCATTAATAATTCCACTCCTCTTTACAACTTTATTCCTTAGGCGTCCATCTCTTGATGAGCATCTCAGCTATCTCTATATCTTTACTATTCTGAATCTCTCTACAGCGCTAACCTAGATTACTTCATATACATATGCAGGGGACATAACTGAATTGTATAAGTGTATAATTTCACAGAAATACACACTACAAAATGCCAGACGGATGTATTGTTCTACCTCAGAAACTGTTGTTAAATTTGTCCTAATTCCAAACCAAATTTTATGTGACAAATTTTAATAAAATTTAAGTCAGCAACTCAATGGGTTTTTTATTATTATTTTTTACATCTGTTTGTTTAGTGTGTGTGTGTGTGTGTGTGTGTGTGTGTGTGTGTGTGTGTGTGTTGGCATGAATATAAAGGTCAAAAGACAGCTTGCAGGAATTGGTTCTCTCCTTTCCTGAGAATGCAGGTCAGCAGATTAGTCAATGTGAGCATTTTCTTATGAGACATCTTGCTGTCTCTCAAACAACAATTTTAAGGTACAAAAAAATTCCAACACAATACAACACAAAGATTTGCTGATTTGTTTTTGTATATGCTAAGGAAGAGTGTAGGGAAGTATTAAAATTCTCTTTCATTTCTATATAAGCCATTTAGTTTCTGTAAGAGGAGCAAACTTTGTATGCACAGTAAGACCAGTAACATACAGTCATCTTGAATCTGTGCTGCAGTGTTTCAGGGATTTTCATTTGTCCTGGGTATTACGATGGCATGCATGTTGCAAAGAGCAAGTCATGTTCAAAACCAAAGTGGAAATGCAACAAGGGCAAATGCTGCCGGAAGTAGCCTGGACACATTATAGTTCATGTTCGGTCATTTTATGTTCAGAATCATTCTGCTTCTGCCAGTTTTTCAAGACCTTTTGCATTCAGTTATGTGGCTCACAGTTAAGAAGCTTGAATTTTGAAAAAAAAAAAATGGAAGTATTGAGTTATCCAAAAGAACTGCATCGGCAGAAGGGAAGGTGACAAAGATCGCCGTCTGTTTGTCAGCTTTCGGTGGCTACCACGAAAGTTAGGTTAGAAGGAAAGGTATTTTTTTGATGGCTCAGATGAGTTCTCAGTTAGGTTAGGAGGAAAGGTATTTTTTTTCAGTGGCTATGACAGATCTTGGTTAGGTTAGAAGGAAACGTTATTTTGGCTTACGGTTTTACAGGCTTCCTGCTTTCAGCTGGCTGTTGCTTTTGGGCCTGTGGTAAGACTGACCATCATAGTGGGTACCATGTCAGTGAAGCAAAGCCATTCACTGTATGCACCTGGGAAGCAACGAGAAAGGGTCCCTGTCAGTTTATAGAGGTGTCTTGGTATTCCCTTTAATGGCACGCCCACAACAACCACGCTAACTTCCTTCCACTGTGTTTCACCTAAACATCCCACGACCTTCCAACATTGCTAGTCTGACAACTAAGTCTGTAGCACATGTGTGCTTAGGGAATGGCATTTAAGATCTACACCATAGCACCAGCCGTAGCAAGGAGTTTCCTGGAATTCGCTCCACAGCCAAATGACAGCATTTCTTAGCCACATCTGCTTCCAAATTGGGCCATGTGACTAGTTCTCATCAGAGAAATCTGAGCAGATGTGATTTTATAATTTTTTTGAGCAAAGTAATCAAGAAACCATTTTTTGTTGTTGTTGTCCTTTCCTCTTGCTTCTTCAACAGCTTTTTCAATTTTTCTTCTAGACATGGGCCACTTCTTTATAAATCTGCATTGATATTCCTAGTTCAAAATAGTTCACACCTTATCCCAACTCTGACTTTTAATCTAATTCATTCCTAATCTTCACTTATAGCACTTCTTCTTGTAATGTTATGTCTTTATGTTTTAAAATTATAATTATTTTTCTTGCTAAAATAGTAATTCCTTAAAGGAAAGGACATTAACATATTACATCTACATTCCAAGCCCTATCACACTACATAACCTATCAAACATTTGATGAATGTATATATAGAATGAATGAATGGTTATAACGTTGATAGTGAGAAAATGCATGTGCCGTTTTTATTGAAAATGGATTTTTTTCTATACAATATATTCTGATTATAGTTTTCTCTCACCTAGCTCCTCCCACATACTTTTCACCTCCCCACCCATCCAAATCCACTCTTTATTTGTCTCTCATTAGAAAACAAGCATGAATCTAAATAAATTAAAAATAAGAAAAAAACAAACAAGAATACAACAAAACAAACAAACAAAAGAGCCAAAGAAAAAGCATGAGAAACACATACAGATGCAGAGATACCCACATTTACACACATAAATCCCATAAAAACACAAAACCAGAAACAACAATATATAAACAAAAAGACATGCAAGGTTTAAAAAAATGCCCCAACAATGCATTATGAGCCAAAAATACCATTTAGTTTGTTGTGTGTTGACCTTCTACTGTTGGGCATGGGGCCTCCCTTAAGTCTGGTTTGTACACTTAATTGTAACCAGAAATTTTTTGGGTCCCAACTGGCCCAATGGTCCCACAACAGCTTATAAAATAATCACTCAGAGGCTTAAATTACTCACAACTATATGGCCTATAGGTCAGCTTATACTAGCTAGCTCTTTCAACTTACTCAACCCATCCCTTTTAATCTATATATTGCCATGTGGCGGTGCCATTACTGGTCTGCTGGCATGTTGATTCTTCAGAGGCAGGCTGGTATCTCCACCACTCTGTCCTTCTCTCTCTATCTCTGCTTAGATTTCCTGCCTGGCTTTAAGCTTTCTTGCCATAGGCCAGTGCAGCTTTATTTATCAACCAATCAGAGCAGCACAAATTCACAGCATACAGAAAGACATCCCACGGCACCTAATGAGATTTTGTTGGAGAAAACTATTTTTCTCTTTGCTGGGGATTAGTTGAAGATAGCTTCTAGGCTAAGGATAGGGGTTTCTGTCTACTTCTCCTTTCAGTGATGGGATCCCATTGACTTCTACCTGTGCAGGCCCAGTGCATGCTGCCACAGTCTCTGAGTTCTTTTGTATGTGTCTTAAGGAATAATAATATGATTGTTGTCAAGGGGACACGGGATAGCTCCCAGAAAATTATGTTTGTTTTTCCACATAGAAGTAAGCCCACGGTGGCTGGAGCCTCTGAGAATTTGGGTGAAACTCCTGGGTCTGTGGTTCCAAGGGCAGCATGCTCAGTGGTGACTGAACAGCTCCCCGGGAGGGCTCCCAAGGCTGTAGTTTGTTCTGCAGCTTTCAGGGGGAGAAGAGCATCGGGGTGCTCGAGCTCTCTGGCACTTTTCAGCTTTTAAGCCACAGAAAAGTTTAAAAATTGTGACATCTAAATAACAAAATTTAACAAGCTTTATAATGCCCTAGTTTTCAAACTCATTGTCTGCAAATGGAAATTACTGGTTTGGGCAGAGTACCGGAACTTGAGGTGGGCTGTGTCCACCCCCTGTCCCTCAGTTTGTGATAACTTTCTTGTTTTCATTCTTGTTTCACAGAATGGATGGATTAAATGAATATTCCTGTAATTCATTTGACCTACAATGTCTATTAAACTCATTTCCTGGAGATTTGGAATTTAAACAGATCTTCAGTGACATTGGTGAACAGATGGAAAAAAATGCCGCAAGGTAACTATTGCTACTGTTTAAACTCAATTGTTTCCATGTCTTATTCACATAAAAATTACCTTCTTTGGATTCAGGTTTATCTCTTCTATTATCATATGTTTTCCTTACCATTAACTTCTTAAAAGACATTGATTACTGATTTTGAGGCTAGTCTTGAACTCAGAGACCTGCCTGCCTCTGTCTCCCAAGTGCTGGGATTAAAAGCTTGAGCCACCATGCTCAGCTCCAGATTTTCATTAATATATTTAGAAATTAGCATTCTTGCTTATATGATAAATGCAAAACCTTAATTTGAGACTAAAGAATCAAAATAAAATGATGGTGTCTCATCATAAGTGCTGTAAACAAAGCCCCAAGACGGAATTATTTTAGAACAAGGGATATACATCCCTGTAATCACACTATGATGGATGGAGAGGCAAGTCTAGTGAGACCCTGATACAAAACAAGGTAAAAATACTTTTAATTGAGATTTTGTGACCAATGCTTTAAGAAAAAGGAGAGGAGGGAAATATTTTAAGTTCAATAGGGTAAGTTAAACTTGTTACTTTCATGTCTGCTAAAGGTAACATATCCGTGTGAGATAGCCGCACAGTTAAGTACAGGAATTTAATATAAAATAACTGAACAAGACTTTAATATGACTGGTTTGTGTAACATTGTGTTATGTATTATATGATGGAGTTTCTAACCTAAGAAATGAAAAGAACATTAAATAAAATAGATCAACAAGCCATTTATGTACATTACATAGCTACTTATATTTTTAATAGAAATGATTTTTAAAATATAAACTTCTCCCATAGTAATTGCTTTGTCCCCATCAAAACAAAGCAAGACACTGAGTGATAGTTTTGTTACATATTGTTTCATTATTTCCCAAATTGCTCTCTATTTAGTTTCCTTTCCCCACCTGATCAATAAAAATCATATTTAAGAGTATAATAATTATTAAACTTCTGGAATTCATGAATTATTGTTTAGGTTGAAATTTGATGTTGATTTTATAAGGAAGCATAGTATAGAATACAATTCTTACATTAAAAATCTTTTATTGCCCATATATTAAAAATGACCCTATAGCCTCAAGTGACCATTGATCTTCACTAGGGATAGAAGGGAGTAGCTGTGTGTGCTGCTTACTACATTTAGAATCAAGTCTATTTTTCATCAAATTCAATTATGTTTTTATTATACTCTTGGGAATAAACATAATAGTATAGAGTACATATATTTTCAAAAATAAAATACTGAATAATAACTATGGTTCACAAGAGTATAAATCATTTATGCACTCATGTATTGCCTTCTAACAGAATAGCTTTTAGAAAATTGTATGTCATGACGAATCAGTTATGCCACACTTACACTTCAGTGGTTGAATTACCCTTGGTATTTCGTATTCTAAGACTTGTATTTATCTCCTGTTGGCACACATTGAATAAGTAATGAACATCTGTGTGATATGGGTTTCCCACATTACTTTTAGAAAAAAGGGACATTAGCAATTCACTCTTAAATACAGTATTTCTTCTTATACTTGAATTTTCCAAGCTGTATTTCTTACAGTGACCCTGACAACTTAAGTGTGAATTCCTTTTCCCTCTTCTTAATATCATCAAGTTTTATGAGCCATGGGGTCTTTCACCTTCCCACAGCAGTGATTCACCAGAATGGACCAGTGTGCCCAGAGGTCACTGAACCTTCACCTGTCTTTCAAGAGAGGCAGTCATTCTCTCAAGTCATTCTCTGTTAATTTCTTCGTTTCCACTCAAGCAAAGCTATGGACTTCTACTTTTGAGGATAGAAGTCAATGGCAATGGATTCTTGACTTTAAACACATATCACAACTGACAACAAAAGTGTGAATAACCTGCCATGGATGAGTATTATGAATTGTACCCACAAACAGTTGAATAAGAAAGTTGCACAAAGCCTTGAAACAGCTTTTGAGTTGACTGGAATTTATTAGTTTAATAAGATATAGAGGTACCGAACACTAGACAGATACTGTTTAAGTAAAACCTTATTTTATTCTTCTGTTTTCTCATTATGGACAACTTGTCTGTAGTTCATGGATCAAATTTGGTGACACTGATACAATTGTCCATTGTTTTCATCTCAGGAAAACACAGTATGTGTTACCTGGGAAAATGCATTTGACTTAGATCAGGAGATAGGAGATGTGCTGGGAGAAGGAAACTGTGGGAGACTGTTCTGTAAATTACTTGTATAAGTTAACCAAAGAGGACACATCCTCCATATATTCACTTGTATTTCACGTGGTTAATATTTTCACTTACTGATAAATCTTTCTTTAGAGTTTCTGACATGTTGGTTTACAGATCTAGAGAGATGAAGTAACCAAAAGAAACCTTTAAATAATCTGCAAACCTTGAGCTTCTCATGAAAAAGCCATTTATCTGATGGTATGCAGAATTTGTTTCATCACCATGACAAATTACATAAAATGAAAGACCTTTCGAAGAATACTATATTGTTATTGTAATCCTGGTAGTATTTTGTCATTTATCTAATAATATTAAGAAAAATAGTATTTTTTTTTTAGCTCCCTGTGATTGCAGTTTGATTTGGATTTGATACTCTATATGGTAGAATCTCTGTCCCTTGCCCCAGCCTACTAAGCAAGACCAGACAGGGAGAGAAAACGGAAAGGGCCACCTGCTTCATCACCACTAAAACCTCGTCAGACGTTACAAAGCCACATTGTCTTTTCTTCTGACCAGGCCATTGTATCACTCTTCTCCTGACAAGGATGCTGGGCTTAAGCAGCTCAGTCACCTCAACTTCTTCTGGCCCAGTTCAGAGTTCTCACTTTTCAATTTTCTCCAATCATCCTATCAAGTTTGGAACATGAAGTCTGGTGCTACCTGTAGACAGAGGTGGCATTGAGTAGAAAGACTATGAAGATGAATGTCCGTCTTTCTCTCTTTCTCATCCTCTCTTGCTATCTCCTCACTGTCATTCTCTCTCATATCTGCTGCACAAATATCTCTTGCCTTAGTTTCTTCTTTATTGTTGTGGTAAAACACCATGACGAAGATAACTTATAAAAGAAGGCTTTTAGCTGGGTTTACAGGTTCAGGGAGTTGGAGTCATGATGGCATAGAAAGGCACAATGGTAGGAACGGCTGAGAGTTCACATCTAGATTGCAAGCAGGAGGCTGGAAGAAAGTGCTGGCAATGGTGTGAGACTTTGAAACCTCAAAATCCTCTCCTGCCCTGTAACAAAAACTTAGCAGGAAGCTTGAAAGACGGCACTGGGAATAGTGGGAATCTTTTGAAATCTCAAAATTCTCCTCTGCCCCATGGCATAACTCCTCTAACAAAACCACACCTCCTAATCCTTCCTAAATAGGTCCATGAATATGCCTGTTGATATTTCCATTGTTATGGTCTTGTTTATGCAAAGATTGTCCAGATACTCGAACATGTAACCTATGGGGGTGTGTTTTATTCAAACACCACATTCTCTGTCACTGTCTCTATTAGCTGTGTTCTTTCGAGTGTTTAGGGTGGTCCTCACTCCTTAGTCCACTTGTCTGTGTATCTTCAGCTCCCCTCATACCTTTGTCCATTAGCTCCATTTGATGATTGCGAAGGAACTCATTCCAATAACTTGAACATTTCAGATGTGTTGACAATTTTAAAATTTGCTTTTACTTTCCAGTATATTTTCAAGCTTTACTTTCTGTAAGTCAAGCTGAGAGTAGGAGAAGAGAGTCTAATAAGTCTTAGAAATGGACTAAGGTCTCCTAAAATCTGACCTCTATACTGAAACGTGATCCTAATTAGTCTTAACAATAAAAACCTGGAGTCAGATATTAGGGTGAAAGCTGAAAGATCAGAAATGCAGAGCAGCAGCCACCAGAAACTTCTTGCCTCTACGAAATCTCAGACCAAATAGGACATCCTGTCTCTATAAATCCTCAGACTGAATGGGTCTCCTGTCTCCACCCACCTCCTATTCCTTTCTCCACCTCCCTAGTGCTGAGATCAAAGGCATGATCCTCCCATGTGCTAGAATCAAAGGTGTGCTAGAATCAAAGGTGTGAGCCACCACTGCCTGTACCTGCTTCACTGCATAAGGACTTAAGAATAAACTCTGCATAAAATTATAAAAAGAGATTTCTTTTTAAAGGCTGGCTTGCAGGATTAGAGATTGACTAGTTGACCAAAGACTCTCTGCATGCTGGAGAGTTAGAGAACCTGACAGCTGCTCAGACTGAGAGACCTCGGAACTTGGGAAGCCAGTCTAGGCTAAGGCTGGGCAGCTCTACGGAGAGTGTCTGATGGGTAGTGACAACCTGAAGAAGGCAGTCCGATGTCTGTGGGTGATGGAAGCTGCAGATAGACAGCTTCCATGCGTGCTCTGGAAGAGCGGTCTGCAGGGACTGACTGGCTTCCTCTCATTTTCCCATCCTACCTCCAGCATATTAGAGGCTAACAACCACAGTCAGTTGCTATCCCACATCACTGGCCTCTAGAAACAGCTTGCAAGGAATTTGGTATCAAGGCTAGTTTTTTTTCCCCCTAGAAGTGTAGTTATAACTTTCTGAAATTAATAAAACATCTCTGAAATAGAACATAATTCAACATAAATGATTTGATGTCTTTCATAATCAGTAAGGGGGCGCATGCCTGGGGGATGCTAATTCTCCTTCTCCCTGAGTCATTGGTTGCCTGTAGTTGTCTAAAGATGAGACCCATGAACTTCCCTGTTCCAAGTTAGCTTGTCTTTTGATGGTGGTGTGTTCTGGTCTTGTTTATGCAGCCATTTCCAGGTCAGACTGTTTCACAGCAGGTTTCCTGGTCCTCTAATTCTTATGGCTTTTCTACTTCTCCTGAGACATTCCTTCATCCATAGATGCATCTGTTGGGGCAAATCTTCCCATAATCTGTTGATCTCTGCACTGTGTCTAGGGGTGGTTTTCTGTGATGGTCCCCATTTGCTGTCAAGAAAAGTTTCTTTGATGAAGGGTAGATTTATTATCCAATACAAAGATTTGCTATCTAATACAAAGCCCTGAAACCATATACACACAAACAACAGAAAGGGATGCAGCAGGATATATCTGTGTATGTACATAACAATAATAAAGACAAGAGGCTATCAATTTGAGAGGGAGAGTCATGGGAGGGTCTGGAGGGAGGGAAAGGAAGGAGGAAAGTGATGCAATTTTATTTTAATTTTAAAAGTATTAAAAATACACAATAAAAATAATACATTTTTCTTTGATCTTACTGTATGCCTTCTGCTGGGATTTATGAAATATAAATTTCAAAAATATTCTAACAGTCTGTGTTAATTGGCATTGCCTGCAAAAATATGCTTCTTTGATGAGTTTTGAGAGGTACACTAAATTATGGGTATAACAATGAGTCATTAGGAGTCAGTTTGTCACTATGGCTACTTAGCAGAATTGGAGTAGTAGGGTCTCCCTTAGTGCCTATAACCCATAGGTTCTTAGCCCCAGTAACAGTGAAAGATATGAGTATCATCTTGTGGAGCTGGCCTTGACTCTAATCAGCAAGATGTTGGTTACTCCACAGCCATGCCCCTGTTGTACAGGTGGTTGTGTCTTGCCAGGCTGGTTGTTGTCCCTTGCCAGGTTAATAACTGGGTAAGACTGATGATCACTATTGTCCTTGGGAATGTGCATAGCACCTTCCAGCCCTTTACCCAGTAAAGCTGTAGCTTCCATGTGGGTTTATTTTCTGTGTCCTGTGACTCAATGGTGATTAACACAGGAAACAAGCTTTTCTGAACACTGAAGGCCTATTGCACACATAAACTTGTAGTGATTATGACAGCCTCCACAAGCCACACAAAAATCTCAGCATGGAGCATTTGGTGGAGGTGGGGACAAAGGTTTACCTTTTGCTAAGGAGCTATTGGCAATTGATGGCTGCTAAGAGAGGGAGAGTCAGTTTTCTTTAAGGGTGTGGGTCCTGGTTGATTGACCACACTCCAGTGAAGTATATGAACAACACAAAATGTTCTTTAGGTATTTGGAAAAATAGAGGACACAAAGTTGGGTGGGTAGAGAAGGAAGGATGGATCTGGCAGAAGTGGAGAGAAGGGTATATATGATGAAAATATGTTGTTTGAAAATCTCAAAGAACTAATAAAACTTTGAAAAATATTCTAACAGTCATTGAAAACATACATGCATGTATTTTAACCTTATGCCTTTTTGTAAGTTTTACTTTCTTTTTAACTATTTTATGACTTGATTGAAAAGATTGGATTTTAAATTATGCAGCAGTATTTACAAGAGCTTAGGCTTAGGTAATAAGAGTTTATGTTGTAATTTCTTTCTTTGTTATAGTTCAATATCCTTTCATATAATGTTTTCTACCAGGACAAGCCATTTCAATACTTCTTATAGGCACATTTAGTGGTTCCTTCCTGTGTACTTCCTTAACACATTGTAACACACCTCTTAATCAAGTCTTACTGTATTCTGCTTATTTACTAACAGGTCTGTTTGTCCAGCCAGACAGAATTCCTTTAGGGATGAGGTGGTATCATACTGCATGTATCTCTAGTATGTATTTCAGCCCCTATTGTGTCTACCAGATACAATACTTCTGTTAATTAAGCCTTTTTTATAGTAAAGAAATTTAGTCATCTAGGAGAGATGACTCAACAGTTAGGAGCATGTAGTGTTCTCGAAGAGAACCTGTTTTTGGTTCCTAGCACCCACTTCAAGCAACACGCTACAACCTGTAACTAGTTCCAAGAGATCTGATGCCCTCTTTTAGCTTCTGTGAACTCTTTGTATGTATGTACGTGACACACAAAAACTCATGTAGACCTACACACAACACAATAATTAAAAAAAAAACTTGAAAAGCATTTTGATGTCGAATCATTAAAATTGGTCATAAATTTATTTATGAACAGCCATTTATACACATTATTAATATGGATAATTAAATCATTGAAATTAAAGTACAAGATACACATTTATTAAGAACTATTGAAAAGGGGGTTGGTGAAACGGTTCAGCAGGTAAAGGCTCTTCCTTCATAAGTGTGATGCTTACAGTTCTATCTGCAGAGTCCACAGTTAAAGGAGAAAACTGATTCTCACAGATTGTCCTCTGACCTCCACATGTGTACTGTGGCACACTTGCACTCACACACACACACACACACACACACACACACACACACACACACCATAATAACAAATTGTTTTAAAATGTTGAAACATGAAGAGGCATGGTGTATAACCGTAGAAGTATATACTTATGCATTATCTATCCAGTTTGAAAAATAAGATGGTATCAGCCCAGCCAAAGCTTTCTATGTACCTCTCCCCAGCTTTATCTCCTCGCGTCCTTTCTCTGCCAGAGAGAGTAGTGGGGACCATTCTAGTCCATTTCCTCACGTGTTCATTTTCCGTGTTTTCAGCCCTCGGCATGATGTGGCATTGTATGAAGTTATTCTTTCAAATGATAACATGAATATTGCCGTACTGTGTCTTTTCATATTTATCTTCTCATCAGGATTATGTTTGTTACATATTTTCATGTTAGAAAGTGTAATTCTACTTTAAATTCATGATTATATTCCTCACTTAATCATCCTATAGTTGGGATGATGATTAAAATTTTTTTCTTTTTCCAGTGACACTAATATACAAAAATACCTAGACAGATGCTTTAAAAATATCTCACTAAACCAAGTATGTTCTCAATTGGAGTATTTGGGCTATTTAGAAAGGCAAGTCTAATATTTGTTAGACTCTTTAAATTTTGTATTAATATTTGAGTCCTAACAATAATTATGCTTATTGTATTACTGTTCATTGCATTATAATGGTAATATTTTCTTAACTGACCTTGTTACTAAAGGAAATTTAAAGTAATTTACAGTTAGGACATATTTAATTCAAATAACAACACATGCTATCTAAGAAAACTTAGACTAAGATCTATTGACAGGATTATTACACATACATGAAAATATTTGAAATACAATCGTTGAAAATCCTACCTTTAAAATGTATAAAGTTAATTTTTTGTTTAATTTTGACCTCAATTAAAGAAGATGATTTGTTAGGTAAGATGACATACTCGGTTGGGAACTGAAATCTTGGAAGCAGCCTTTTATATAATAATGTGACATGAAATCAAATAATTGAGTTTTTAAAACAAGATGCATACATGGTCTGTGAATGACAGATTGACAAGATATTTTATAGGCCACTGAAAACAAAATCCAGGGAAAGGATGTGCAACTGCTTTGGTGCCTAGTCCTGAGGGAGGTCCCTGCAATGCAACTGCTTAATCCCTTTATCAGTGTTTGGACAAATTAGTGAAGTATCCAACACTCTGGAGGCTTCACACTCTTAGAAGCAGAGTTCCTGACCTCTGCTGAGATTCAAATGTTGGAGATAAGCTGAGAGGGCTAGCGCTGACCGAAACTGAGAATGGTTGCTGAATCCTTCCCATTCAAGTGACTCGCTCTATTAGGTTTCACTGAATGAAGCATGTGAGGATGTTGTGGTATTGTGTTCCCCAAAATATTGTGCACCCTAATAAACTTATCTGGGGTCAGAGAACAGAACAGCCACTAGATACAGAGGCTAGAAAATGGTGGCACTAACACCTTTAATCCTAGCCTTCTGGAGGCATAGATCGCTGTGAGTTCAAGGCCACACTGGAAACAGCCAAGCATGGAGACTCACGCCTTTAATCCCAGGAAGTGATGGCCGGAGGCAGAAAGGTATATAAGGCATGAGGACCAGAAACTAGAAGCTTTTAGCCTTGGTTAAGCTTTTAGACTTTGAGCAGCACAGTTCAGCTGAGATTCATTCTGGATGAGGACTGAGAGGCTTCCAGTCTGAGCAAACAGGATCAGCTGAGGAATTTGCTAGGTGAGGTGGCTGTGGCCTGTTCTGTCTCTCTGATCTTCCAGCATTCACCCCAATACCTGGCCCTGAGTTTGTTTTTATTAATAAGACCATTGAAGATTCATGCTACATGAGGATGCTATAATGCAAACTTTTGATAAAGGGTATCTAGCGTTGAGATGTATGCCTAGGGCATCGTGTTTCTCAGTCCATAGAAAAGCTTAAATAAGAAAGAAAATGCATGTCAGTCTCTTGTCTGACCCTTAACTGGCATTTCTGAGTAAGACCAACCCTTCAGGAAAGTCAGCAGCTGTGGCCAGAGGAGGTATTGTTAAAAGTTCTTTGTTTTCATGAAAAGGCTCTTTGATTTCCAGAATTTATTTTTTTCAAGATAACATCATTTAAATTCACTCATGTTCAGAAGTCTCCTGGAAAGCTTCACTCTGGCAACCCACACCTAATAAATTTCAGGGATGTGAACATCAGTTTTAATAAACAGAACTTGGCCTCTAAACTCCATATAGTCCTATCCCGTGAAACCTGTAATTAATAACAATTAATTATTACTTTCTAATTATTAGTTATTTGATTATTATTTAATTATTAATTATCACTTTCAAAGTAGTAACTTTATCTTTTACTAACAAATCTTCCTTGATAGTGTTAAGAGAAAATTGCGTAACTGTCAGATTTGGGTAAATTCTATGTCAAAGTTACCTGTTTCTATAAACATTCCTGTTCTTGTGCTTTAGACATGCCGAGATCTTTGGGGTCACCAGTTTGCCCCATAGAGGATTTATAAACATAGACACAAAAATTATATAGAGATATTAATTACATTTATGAATACAAATTTTAAAACAGATACATATCTTAAACTTAATTGTATCTTTTGAAAACTTTTTTGTAAATTGGGCTCATCTTTGGCTATATAAACATTTAGAAATAGAGAAAAAGTAAAATTTAAACTTCATCCAATCATCACACATATATCATTACTATTAACATTTGTTTTCTTTTCGTCCATCCTTTTTATGTACAGTTTTTATATATTTTGTTTTAGAATAAACTGGATGTCAACAGAAGTGTTTAGCTGTACTAATACTCTGTATATGGTGTTACAAATTCCAAGCTTTCTGTAATTGCTTCTTGACTTTTTACTCTTCCATTGATTGAAGTCTTTCACATACCGTCATTTATGCCTTTTGGCATATAATGTATGGTTCTGATTTTCACAGCCATCAGGTGTATTCTCTGCTTCTATTTGCTAATCAACAGTGCCATTAAAGCATTACATCTGTGCCTCATGTGTATTTTAATGCAAAGGAACTTCTGTTTCCTCTCCAAGGAGTTGGATATTTGATATTTCTCCAATTACAGTATTACTATAAAAATTTGAACTGTTTCCAACTATGAATGAAAATGAATAACCCATTTCTTGCTATTTTAATATCATGTGGATATTCTATAAAGTATAGACTATATACAGTCACATAACATGTAAACATTTAAGTACCGATAATATTGTGAGATGGCATTGCCTGCATCCTACCAAATAATTATTTTTCTTCTTTGTAGCATAGAGCATTGCATTGAAGAAATACAGTCTGAAGTAAACAAACTCTGTCCAGATGTGCAGCTGCAAACAACAGCGGACTGCTTCACATGGCTAACTAACTATAATTATAATTCATCTAAGTCACCATCCATTTCCCATGGAGATTTGATAAAATTCCTGAAAATAATGGTAAAAATCACTTGTTTTATGGTAGGGTGGGGAGCAGGGAATAGAACTGGTTGAATTACAGTATGTTAATATTAATTGTATTGGTAATATTATCCTGTCTTATGTAGGGGTTTAGTTTTGGGGTATGTTTTTGTCTTCTTGTTATTTTTGTTGATTCTGTTTCTTCCCCCATCAATTTCTATGACATATTTTTAAAATTACTTGTAGCACCAAAGTAAATTGTATGGAAATGGAAGTTAAATGTCCTCCTTTCTGGGTGACTTATCATGTGCTCTGCAGCGTGTTAATGCAGAGCACACTGATACAATCCACAGTTGTCTCCAAAGGAGTTCATATCGTTAGATTTTCTGTTCTTTCCCAATGCTAATTTTCTCTGTGCTCAGAACCAAAGACAGTACTAGCCCCTTGGTTGTATCTATTAAGTGGCCTTATTTCTCATTCCCTGCATTTGGAACTTACAATAATACCCAGTTTTGTTTGGTTTTGTTTTCTTTCAGTGGAAGCAGAAATGTACGCATGACTGCTGTTAATTGGTGGTCCTTCTTTATTGCTAGCCGCCTACTTGAGAGGAATTTTTTGTTAATCTTCAACGAGAATAGTTATTATTATACCCACATCTACAGGGGTGGCTAGGTTACAAAAAGAGATTCTCAAAGAAACAGCACAATTTTTAGGAAGCAGAATTTCTTTAGCTATGGTTTTAATTTAATTTAGTAGAGAGAAAAGGACTGTTTTTGTCCAAACATCAAACACATTGACCAAATGTGGAAAATATCTTGAGGTTTAGGTGGTTTAGGATGACAGAATCAGATGGAATAGTTTTTGTCTGTTGCTGTTATTATAGTTGTCTCTTTCATGCTCATGAAGTAATACAAGGAAGATAAAGGAAGACTATATGCCCTGAAGCCTTAACCTTTTAAGAAATTCCTCTCACCCATTATCTCTTGAAGGTGGAGCCTTGAAGAATAAATATGGATGCAGTTATTCCTTTAATTTCTTCTGTTAGGAGCCATGTGTATTGTATTTCACCAATGTTGATGTAATAATGCTTTCTCATTTAATTAAAAGCAAAGGATTTCAATTATCTTCTAATCTGTCAGACACAACTCATTGTCTATTCACTGCAAAGCAAAGGCCACCTTAGTTCTCCTCAGACTCATGTTTTGTTTTGTTTTTCACATAATTATTTTTGAGGAAATAATATTGTTATCAAAACAGATTCAAATTAAATAATTTGAATAAAATAAGTCAGTTTTTACATGCTAATTGTGTCAATCTCGATGGCATTTTTATATATCTATTTTTTAGAAAAAGTTATTAATTAGCTATGAAACTGGTTCTTAGTATGATAGTTATACTGATGCTATTTTCAAATTTTAAATAATCATACAAACACATGGTTTGAACCTCTGTAGTCTATTGGTTTTTGTTTGATCAAATATTTACGACTATTAGCTGGCTTATATAACACATCTGATTCATTGAATTGCCTTAGTGCTGCTGGGTCCGAGACTCAGTGAGAACATTTCCTTTCTAGAAATATGCAAAGAATTAAACTGTACGAGATGTGAGAGATGTGCAGAATGCTCATGTGGAGAGGATGAAGCCATGTTTATATGCATAGTGGTGTCCCTCACTCCAGAACTCACATATGAAGTTTGAGAAGTCATTTTAGCATGTATCACATCAGATACCCTTATCCAGAAATTAGGCTTTTAGGGTTTTCAAATATCAGCATCACAGAGATTTCCTTGTGAATAAACTGGAGAATATATGGGAAATGCTTTTTCTATAATAAAATATAGATACTTGCTGTAATTATTAAAATTGCACATTAAATGTGCATTGCAGTACTTAGAGTGACTAAGGGCCAATTCCAGGAATTTGTCTAGTTGTTTAACTCTGAATTATACATAATACCTGTGGTATCTTTATCAATAAGAAATCTCAAAGCCAGACTAATTTTATGCCACTGGAGCCTTGCTTCCATTTCTTTTCTAATCATCTTGTTTCTACTTACAGAATATGAACTAATTTCAGTATTGGCTGAAAGGGATATAATTAGGCAAGTCATCATGTATGGAGAATGTGTGTGCAATTCAGAGTCCAAGAAGAAAGTAATTTTTTTGTTCTTTTATTATTCCCAATTACTCCCACCATTGTTTCCTACCAACACAGAAAGATTAAAGGAATAATTCCCTAACATCTTTTGGGGAGCCTTTCTTAAGATTTCTTTATCCCATTTTGAGTTAGTTATTTCTTTGGAGAGAACAGAAATATTCTCAGATTAATTTTTAAAGTAAAAATCTTTCTTAACATGGTTCTCAGCAATGAATTTAAATGAAAGTTGAAATCTTCCAATGTATTACATTTTATTTCTCAGGATGGCAGCTATTAGTAACCCCTAGGTACCGACTATATTTAATGATTTCTTTTCTAGAATTATCTTAAGGATTGTATTTTGTTTGAGGTTTTATAGTAAGTATATTCACTCAGGCATAAAAATTCCCTTCCAGGGATTAATTAGGGCATGATCTTGATTTTATTTTGTCTTAGGAACTCATTGTTTTCTCTAACAGCTCTGTATCTAGAAATAAGTTTCAGCTTTGCTACAGCTCAGGTTACAGAGACTAGTGAGGGCTGAAAGATACATGTACAGAAGCATAACTGAACAGACAATCAATCAGCTGGACTTTGCAAAATTCAGTCTGTAGAAGTTGACTCGTTCTATACTGCCAGCATTGATTAAATCCCCAGTGCAATACAAAAATGTGTTGCGGAGTATAGGACAGCCATTCTAAATTTTAGTCATTTATGAAATTGTGTGTTTAGAAATAATTTTTGTTTTTCTTAGATTTAATTACATGTCTAATGTTGTGATTTACTTTTATCAGCAAGATTTATTGAATAATGAAGAAAATCAAGAAGAAATGATCCTGGATTTACTCTGGGACCTCTCCTGTCAGAGAAGCATCTCATTCCTGTCGCCCCTAGGAGGGACCTCCTTCTGTTTCCTCTCCAGGACATGTCTGCATTCTGTTGAAGATTATTCCTCTGTGGATGTAAAGTTTATTTGGGATGATGTAAGATTACATCTTCGACGCTTCCTAGTGAACAGGTTAGAAGGCCATAATGAGATAAACAACTCACAGCCAAGAATTAAACTGAAAAGTCAATGTATGCAGCAACTCCTCCTGCTCTACCCAGAATCAGAAGTGCTTGTCAAGTACCAAAGCATACAGAAGAGACTGCTGACTAAATTTCTGCAAAACTCCTTCCCTTCCTGCAACAGAGATTCAGATTTAGAAGTAATTGCTCATGGATACCAAAGTACAATGCTCACGTTACATTCACTGATAAAAGAGGATTTTAACATCCTGCGTGAAATTTTAGCTCCTTCCTCAGTGGTGCAATTCATTAGAGAAACTTACCTGGATGCAGTTACAGAAGAAATGGCAAAAATTCTTGAAAATTTTTGTGAGCTGCAGTTCAAAGAAAATGCTGTTCCTATAGTTAAAGGAAGCAAGAGCGCCGGCAAGCACAGAGGAACAGTGCACGCTTTGGGTTAGTGACATCTACGTTCTGTTTGGTTTCACTTCAGCCTTTACAGCTTCACTTTTCTGGCTTCTCTGTTGTTGGTATATGGTTAAATCCCATTGCAAGTTTCAAAATCAACCAGAAAAGAAATGAGCAGAAATGAGCTTTGTGCTCGTGCATTGCTGTTTCTGTGAGTGTAGTCAAGGAAGTGTTTCTTCTCTTGTTAAATCATTAGTGACACTGAAATTGGAAGTCATATAAAAATGAAGTTTTATTTTTCTGGAATGCATAAAATAAATGATCAAATATTAGCTAAAAGAAACTCATGTCTCTGCATGCAAATATAAATATATGTGCAAATATATGTACAATAGAAGAGCACTAACTTTACTGTATTATAAATCTTCCAAAGTCAAAACAGTATTACTTAAGAGGAGTTGTTGAAAGTTGGTTTGAATTTACATTAACTAAAATTAGAAATCAAAAAATTACTTTTTAGTCAGACAATTCTAGTAAATATAAATTATAAATATTAGTCATAAAATATTTTTTCATTGCTTAGAAGGTATAGCACTTTACAAATCATTTCAAAATCTATATTTTATATTTTAATATATATAATAAAATATGACTTAAAATTCCTAATTTTATTCAAATATTAAAGAATAAAAAAATAACACTATAATAAACTTTCTTGTTATGATTTTGATTTTCCACCAATGGGAAAAAATAAAAATAAAAATATGATTGTTTTATTATCAGTCATGAAACACTAAGGAATTTCAATTTGTAAATGAATTCCTGAACTATTTATCATTTAAGTATTTAAAGATTACCCATTGCTGAATTAGTTATGTATCAGTTGATATTTTCTATTTTACTATATATTTTACTTACCTTTGTTAATAAAATACCAGAAGACCAAATTAATGTGATTGATGCATTTTCAAGTAAGTTAATATTTTTCCGAAATTCCAGTTTTTTCTTTGGATACTAACTCACACTGTGTAACAGATAGTCAGTCACTTATGGGGATGACAGTGACGGTATGGTCATCTAATTCAACAACACTGTCAGTCTGCCCCAAGCAAATATACTTTCATCTTAATTGTGAACACATAATTTTGAAATGTGTTTCATGCCTGTGCTTGCTTTCTAAAAATATTGTATATATTTTTAAAAATCCTGTCTACTTATAAAGTGTTTTATGTACAAAAGTTTTCTCTGGGCTAAATACAGCTTATAATAGAAGATAAGATCATCCAGTTGAAAATACTTATAAATTGCTAATGCGTCTTAGGCTACTATAGAGGCAAAGTATGTAAGCCCACTTTAACACTGGGTTGGAAATACTCCCACAAACCTCATTGCGTTGATCCTTCTCAAACACTGTTTCCTGAGCTCTCACAGTAACCACGTTCAAATGGGTGCTTTCCGTAAGTTAGGCGCTGTGCTGAGGGTAGCCAGTCTCTCTTATTCCAATTTTACATTCAAAAATAAACTTACATTAACTCACTCTGGATTATTTGTATCCAGTCAAGATTCATATTCACACTGAGGATTCACATACAGATGTGTGTGTGTGTGTGTGTGTGTGTGTGTGTGTGTGTGTGTGTGTGTGTGTGTGTGTTTATGACACTTGTGTTCAACCACCACACTATTGGACTGTGCCTCAAAGTATAGAATTAAATGTTTTGTCATCAATAATTGAAATTTCAAACTTTCTTGGTCAAATGACCCACCTGAAAATAAGTTAGTTCGGCTTTATTGATTGCCTTTAACTAGTTCATGAAGTAGCAACCATGTTTAAGATTCTGAGCCAGACACTAGGTTAGTGAGAGAACCAAATGAGTCATTACTGCCATGTGAGAAGCACAGAGTAGCTCAGCAGACCAAAAACAAAAATGGTTTTGTTTCTTCCAAGAACACAATTGTTTTGACCCAATGACAAAATTTTGTTTATTAACAAATTACAACTTCAAGAAGAATCAATAATTTACATTCCTTTGGGGCTAAAATATGGATTGGCTAAATGGGAAAGTATTATCTTTAATATATGATCACGGAGTCTTCACTATTTTAGCCAAGACTATAGAGAGAGTATTTCTTATGTAAAAATTTATTGGTTCAAATAGGGACTTGTATTATCTTACTTAGTTCTGACTTCCTGACAAGGTGGTTGTCATTATATCTCCATTAAACAATGGAAATATACAGGATAAAGATTTTAAGTAATAACCACACGGTCAGTGTGCGTCTGACTCCAGACCCCTCACTCTGTGACTACACTCTACTGATCAGCCATCACAGAACATGTGTCTGACTCGCGTCTGGGCGGTCACTGTCTTGCTCTTCTCCACACTGGACTGTATTTCCGATTCGAAAAAGATACAACTCAAATCTGAAATTATCTTGTTTTGGTTCCCCTTCTGCACTCTATTCGTATATCTTGAGATTTGTGTGTGTGCTGTGGTCTTGTCTGCACAAATACCTCCAAGTCCTGTACGAGCTAAGACAGTTTGGACCTTCTGTGTTTTTAATTGCCTCTGATTTTAGATCGAGATTGGATGTTCTTTCCACAGTAGTCTGTGATTCATCTCTATTACTTGATCGTTAAAAAAGTGTTACTATTGATCATAGTGTATAAGATTTTATTCCATGTGAGTTCATTTAATCTTTTGAACAGTTCTTCATATTTTATATGGGGAAACTGAGACCAGAAGAGGTAATATTCTCACAGCTGCACAACTACTAAGTCACAGAAAGGAGCTTCCTTGGTTTTACACACAACTCACATGCACACACATGCACATACATGCATATATGTATATACAACACACATGTGCACTCATGCACATGTATATGTATGTATGTATATATGTGTGTTTGTATGTATGTATACACATACAAAAATCTTTGTCATTTCTTGTGATAAGGTACAAGACAGGCATTATTTTTACTTGTATATAAGCTTATCTCTAGAGTTAAATTCATCATCTTAGTGTTGTTTGGTAAAAATTTTGCTTTTATGTTCACACAGATTTGGACATTTCCTTGGAGCATCTGTTATTTGAAGAAAATGATGTTAATATAAATGTTTTAGAATCTTTTTAAGTTAGTGATTTTTTTCTAGAAAACCATTGTTTTGCAGATAGTCTTTTACTTTTGTTATTATTATCACTATTATTAAATAGTAGCACCCTGTAGCCCAGGCAGGACCTAAACTTCCTGTGTATCCACAGTTTACCTGACTCAGCCTCTCTAGTACAGATGTGAGTCCCCGGCCTCTCTAGTACAGATGTGAGCCTCCAAACCAGCTGTGCAGTGTGCCTTGCTCTTCTGTGCTCTGGTGATCTGCTTTTTTGCAGCGCTGAGGAGTTAACCCAGGGCCTTGTGCATGCCGCCGCCAGTTGCTCTGTCACTGAGGCACGCGCCTTGCCCGAGCTTTCAGAGTAGTTTAAGATCCATGACATTTTTAATAAGCTTGTTATTTGTACTTTTATAGTTTCTCTTCTGATATTGTGAGGAAAGTATTATTTCTTAAATGTTATGTATAATATTTTCTGTTTTCACTTGAAAGGTCTGAAGACCAAATGAATGGTTTCAGGAAGCTTGAGATTTGCAGTTAGCATTTAGATTATAACTAGATCTGTTCTTTGCATTCATATCATATTTACATGTCTTCATATTTGATCCCTATTTCAGGAGAATCATTTTTATATGTAAGTTTGAAATTACTAAGGAAACTAATTTTAATTTTAAAAATATATTATTCCCTTTGTATTTAAAAGTAGTATTCTAAATATTTGGGAAAGAGAGTTATTTTTGAGTAGCGAATTTCAGTTAAATTAATGCTCTATATTTTATTTATTTATTTATTTATTTATTTATTTATTTATTTATTTATTTATTTATTTATTTTTTGGTTTTTCGAGACAGGGTTTCTCTGTGTAGCTTTGCGCCTTTCCTGGAGCTCACTTGGTAGCCCAGGCTGGCCTCGAACTCTCAGAGATCCGCCTGCCTCCGCCTGATTAAAGGCGTGCGCCACCAACGCCCGGCATAATGCTCTATATTTTAATGATAAAATATGCAATTAAGAGATTAGAGGTCTAGAGTAAGTCTCATAACTCCCTTCATCTTTTACTTGAGTTATTCTTAAGGTCCTTTTTAGCTTGAAAAAGACAGACTCCAGTGTCTTCTCCATGCTCTTGAGTATTTGTAAAGTTCAGAGCTGCAGCTGGAAAGAGGGAGATCTAAGAGTCCCGAAGGCCGATTGCAAACTGCTGTCCCCAGCTGTCAGCATCACTGAAGGGGAGGAGCAACCGTGAGAATAAACCCCACCTCCAGCCCCACCCCAGGAAGCCAGGTTAGCGGCCTGTGCCTGCAGTTCTAAGACCTGGGAGTCTGAGGTACACTACATAGGAAGACTCTACCTAAAACAGTGTGATCTGCGCTGCAGAGCCAGTCTGGAAAAGTTAACCCTGTCTGTAATCAATAAATAAAACTGAGTGGCAGAGTGTTCATCTACCAGGAGCAAAGCCCCAGGTTCTGTTCACAGTTCCACAAAACTAAGAGGCAAACAAAATGGGTTTTCAGGGAGAAGAAGGCTTTTTTTTTTTTTTTTTTTGAGACAGGGCTTCTCTGTGTATGTGTAGCTTTGGTGCCTGTCCTGGATCTTGCTCTGCAGAGCAGGCTGGCCTCCATCTCACAGAGATCCGCCTGGCTCTGCCTCCTGAGTGCTGGGATTAAAGGCGTGAGCCACCACTGTCCGTTTAGAAGGCCCTTCTTCAGGGCAAAGTGATGACACACTTTTTGAGAGGAAACATTTGAAAAAGAAGCGAATAAAAAGGCACCCCGCATCCCAAGCCGTCCAATGCCTCCCATAGCTGTGAGCAGGAAAGGGTGAAGTTTACTATGTGAGCACATAAACTGCAGGCTGGAAGAACAGTTAGCTGAGTACTGCCCTAGAGGAGCCTGAGGTTCCTGTGCTCCTTAGGAATTCGCGAAGATCTCCACAGCCAGTTACCCTTGCTAGTGCCCAATTCTGCACAACTGGAAGGCACAGCTTTAAATAACACAAAAGGTTAAGTGAGGTAAAAATAACAGAGAGCAATGCCTAGTAAGTCATCAGTTTTTTAAAAAGTAATAGCCTTCCAGGGTTTTTATTTGTATTTGGTTGTTGTAATACTGTTGTGAGTGCTGATAAATTATTTTGTTAATGATCACTTGTCCTCCAGCTTTTTTATATCATAGCTGCTATTTTAGGGGAAACACTGTTATATATACCTTGTTTACAATTGCTTTGTATTAAGAAAGTGAAAAGTACAGTTTTGATTTTAAGTCATTTTTTTTGGCTTTGACTGCCTGATGCAACTCCTTGCTTTATAAATCTTCGATAAGTCATTTCATTTTGGAATCTTTGAAAGGCTTGCATTAGATAATATCTAAGGATCCTTTGAAGTCTAAACTTCTTCTGATTCTACAACGAGAGTGTATGCCTACAGTTTGACACCAAGAATAACCAAATTTGTTCTCTCTATGGACAGATATATATATGCTAAGTATATAGCTTTGTGTGTCACCTAAAAGATGCAAAAGACTCCTGTAATATCTGTCTCTGGGAGAGCTGTCTTCCCTTAAGCAAAGCCTAGGATTCACAACATGCAACTTACCATTCTTATGCCCTGGTATTTGGTATAGGAGGGAGAATGGGAAGAAGAGTATGCACAATAAACAAAACTAAAAAGTGAGGTTTTCTCCATCCAGCTTACATCTTAAAATATTTCTAGTCATTTATTTTTTGTCTTCCCTTTTATCTCATAACCATGTTTGTTTCATGTATACTCTTCAGGGTTTTTTAGTAGGAGAATTTTTAAACAAGTAATTGAAAAATTAGGACCACATACAAGAAATAGACATACAATTATTACTCTGTATTGTTGATTAGAAAGGATTCCGTATGCCTAAATTCGTCTAAGGATTCAGTATGCTTAAGTGCATATGTCTTTTCTCTGGCATTATTTAAATCAAACAAGGCAAGAATTAATAATGACATGTGTTTTGCCCACAGAAGAGCAGCTGTTTCCTGCAAGGCTACAGATAGCAGGCAGGGACAGTACTATCTCATGAAAAGTGACTCCAAACTGTATGAATTCCTCCATGAATACAACAGTGCTTCCTCAGGACGAGGTCTTGTAAAGCACAAAATCGTGACCTTGGGTACCTGAAGTAGCTCATTTAGAGAGCATGACTGGAGTGGTCTCATTCCAAGGATGTGATTAAGAGTTTCGTAAACTCTTATAATACAGTAGTTGTACATGTTGAAGCTTCCTAATTGACATTAAGTCATCTTTCAGCATGTAAAGAAAGTAAAATTGATGAGTTTGTTCCTACCATGTCTGTATTAAATGGCATACTCAGTACCTTCTTCAGCTTTCTGGAATATTCCCGTCTGGCCACACCATCAGCAGAACAAAAGAAAATTGTCTTCCTCTTTGGGGACATTCAGCCCTCAACCTCATTTCTATATGCCACCTCTCTTTCAACAGTAGGTGTTCACCAAGGGACTACTGGCTAAGGCTTAAATCTATTTGTCTGTATTTATCCTCTTTAGAGAAGACTGGATCAAAGGAGATCTTCATGGGGTTTAAAATAGGGTTTTTTTTATGCTCAAAGTCATCAGCTATTGTAATTCTTCAGGTTTTTTTTATTTTTATTTTTTGTTTGTTTGTTTTGTTTTGTCTTTGAGACATGGTTTCTCTGCATAGCCCTGACTATCCTGCAACTGGCTCTGTAGACCAGGCTGGCCTCGACCTCACAGGGATCTGTCTGCCTCTGCCTCTCAGGTGCTGGGATTAAAGATATGCACCACCACTGCCCAGTTTAATTCTTCAGTTTTAATAAAACACAAATAACTTAGAATATATTTTACAGAAAATACTTGAAGTATGAAATTTGCAGAATAAAAATGCAATTATATTTTGTTAATGTTTTCTCTTTTTATCATCTTCACTTTCCTTAATGCCTATCTACAAATATGTAAAATCATTCATAGAAGAAATAGTTTGTGTGTGTGTTTCTCCTACCATGTGCAATGCTAACCACTTTCTGTACTAGGAGAACATTTGATTCTTAGGCCATCCCTGAAATGTTGAGTGTTATCCCTGTTTCCTAGATACAGAACTCAAGATTTTAACATGTTAATGACTTTGTCATGATATTCAAACACATTATGACAAAACTGATTGTGGTGATATTTTATTTAGGCTCTAACAAACAAAGCTTGTCTGGGGATCAGAGGATAAAGCCAGCCACTATATTAAACAGAGATCAGGCAGTGGTAGCACACTCGTTTAATCCTAGCATTTGGGAGGAGATCTCTGTGAGTTCAAGGCCACACTGGGAACAGAGCCAGGTGTGGTGACACATGCCTTTTATCCCAGTGCTAATCATAGAGGTCTGGAGGTCAATAGGAAGTGATAAAGCTGGGCAGAGAGAGGAAGTAAGATGGCAGGGCACAGAAAGGTATATAGGTGTGAGTACACAGGAAGTAGCTCTCTCTTGGGCTGAGGATTTCCTCGGGGTAAGAACTTGTGGCTGGTTTGTTCTATTCCTCAGCTTTCACCCCAATATCTGGCTCCAGGTTTTCTATTAATAAGACCATTTAGCAATTCGTGTTACAGAATCCTCTTAACTACTATGACTCCTTGTTCTTTATTAAATGAGTTGATTTGTAAGAAAGAATACTTTTAAAATGTGAAGATAGTTTTTATTTTAACTACTTGTTATGAACTGGTTTGGGGTGATTGAACTTTCTATTAATTTAATGTACATTTCTTTCTCTACATATAAAATCAAATAATGTGAAATTTGGAAAATTGGTAGTGATGTGCCAAGTCACATTATTAGGTTTTATATTTGGAAATGATATAGAAAGAAAAATTCAAAGTTTTGCACTAAAAGGAAAAATGTTACTTTTTTTACTTACTATATATAAGGTATCTGGATGGAGAATCTCATTTTTTTTTTGAGAATCTCATTTAATTCCAAGAGATGCAAATAGACAATTATGTTTGAGATTCAATCCACAATTTTAGCTAAAAGTAACTAATATACTGAAATATTTCAGATAATTGGTTGCTGGTTTTGAGATTCATTTTGTCACCGAAGTATTAATGACACCATTAGTTAACATTATGTTTATAGAAGGTTGAACATTTTGTTTGTTTTTGTTTTCAAGACAGGGTTTCTCTGTGTAGCCCTGGCTTTCCTGGAGCTTGCTCTGTAGCCCAGGCTGCCTCTAACTCACAGTGATCCCCCTGCCTCTGCCTCCTGAGTGCTGGGATCAAAGGCGTGCGCCACCACTGCCTATTGAATATTTTGGTTTCTTTATTTGACTTATTTTTGCCGCACTACTACCCAGAAATTACAGTGTTCAGCAATTCCAGACAATGTTTTTGGGTGAAAAACGTTCAATTTGGCAATGCTAGTAATATCAGAGTAAAACTTCTTCCTAGGCTATTTCAGGGTTTCCTAAGAAACAAAGTTTTAAAAAAAAAACCAGCAGTTTTTACCCTAAGGAAATGCCTGTGTGAGGAAAAGATTCCTGTATACTGGTATGGTGGGAAGTGTGTGTTGTGTTTGGGTGGGGGGGATAACACGGGTCTTATATATTTTAGTCTCCAGAGAACTTCGCTTTCTGATGCATGGAGTCTGAATTTCTGACACTTTGCTCAGGGTTTTCAGACAGAAGGATGAGATGGAAAGTACATTCAGTGAGAGAGAAAGTAGATGTAAAGTGAATTTCATTAATAACTATGCCCCTGTCAAGCAAAAGTGAGCAAGCACTAAATTTCATTCAGTTTTCAGTCTGCTCCCTCTCTCTTTGTAATACTCATTTGCTCTTCCTAATGGTGGAAAGACAGTTTTACCTGCTGCTTTTTGAAATTAGGATGTTCGGATACTATAACTAGAAGATCAAAAATGACTCAGTGTCTTGGTTTCTTCTGGAGTCATATTTCATTCTGAGATTTGAATACCTTATTACAATTTAATATGTTTCTAAAAAATAAAATCACTTTATTGTAATGAACTTGTAAATAAAATAAAATCACACCACTAGATTAATATAGTCACTCAAACAAACACCCAGACCCAAGTCTGTGGAGCCAAATGGCTTCCCCTAGGACTTTATGATTTGCTGTCAATTATATTCTTATACACATATCCACCACACAAAACACAACAAACAACAAACACAACCACAAAAGAACCCTGACAGTTAACAGTAGAAAAACAATTAGCTTCTTCATGCCTCCTGTGTCCTCATCCTGTATCCTACCCTTCCATACCAGCTGGTACCTTTCTCCTCCTCCTCTCTGCGTTATACCGCACCTGAAGGGACGCTGGCCATCTCCAGCATGGCAAGCATGGTCTGGCAGGCTTCGCCCTTCTCCCTCTCGATTCCCTCTGCCTTGCTAAGAACCATTAGATTACATTCCCAAATTTAGCCACCAAGATCTGTTCCCTTATTCGGCCACTTCCTCCTCCAGAGGCTGACTACCAAGGTCCAGCTATCACAGTATTGAATTCCTGCAATCAGAAGACCTCTTTGGCTAACCCAATTAACATGCCAAGTTAAAATTAAACCTCTCATCCTAACACGGGATTTCCCCTTGAATCTTTGTAAACTGCAATTTTCCTATGTGCCAGATCTGTCTCCTCTCTACCCAGAGGCGGTCCCTTGTCCCTCAGGGACACATTTCCCTGTCCCCATTCTCTTGTTCCCTTCCCCTTCTCCTTGGTCCTCTATCTCCTGTCTTTGTCTCTTATTCTCTGCCCTCTGTCCCTCTGGAGCAAATAAATCCCTTTGTGCTGAGAACTTGGTCTTGAGGGTCCTGAGCTGACCTTCTCCTTTCAGTACCCACGGGTACAGCTCCATGTGTGTGTGCACTGCAGGCTAGGATCTACAGATGAGGGTGGTTGTGCAGCATTTTTTTCTTTCTGTCGTTGGGTAACCCTGCTTAATATAATACATTCCAAGTTCATGAATCTTCCTGCTAGTTTAGAGATTTCCTGTTTCTCCAGAGACGAATAATAGTCCACTTTATATATGGATAAGATTTCATCATCGCTAGGTTTCTTCCACTTGGCTTTAGTGCACACACATAGGGTGTATGCATCTCTGTGGCAGGGTATGGAGTTTTCTGAACTGAACTTAAAGCTGCAAAGGTTAAAATGCTGTGGGTTTGGCTCTTGATTCTGGCGCTAGAGTCTGAATTTAGGACTGTGCACATGAGAAGCATGTGCTCTACCGCTTAACAGCCCCACCATCACCACCAGACTTCCTGGCCTAGCACTGAGGTCCAGAAAAGTCGCATTTTTTACTTGAGGAAATGATAACTGTTTAAAAATATGAGTAGCACATTTAATAACAGAATAGAAATAATTGAAAACAATCATTGGAAAGAAAATTCAGATAAAAATTTTCACAAAGTGAGGTAAATTTATTTTACAACTATTCTGTGTTGAGCAAAGAATGTGGACAAGTACATATAAGGCAAGCCAGAAAAACCTTACTTTGGAGAAAGTGAGTTAGTTGCCAAGGCATATAGAAACTCATAGAGCCCCTCTGGCTTCTGCTCTATCCTCTTAAAATTATTTTACACCCTAACTTATGAATGTAATTATTAATGTTGATTCTTAGTTCTATTGTTTTATGTTGAATTGTTCACAGATCATGACTCTCTCAGTTAGCGCATGTTCATCTTTCCAGTTAACTATTTATTATCTGTATTAAATACTGTTGCATTAACATTTCAGGTTTTAAGAAAGTGACTTCTGGTTTTTATACTATCAACCAGTGGTTAGTACATAGAAACATTTTAAAATAAATATTCAAAAAAAATTTAATAAGCACACAAAACAGCATTTCTTTTTAGAATGAAATTATTTTTGCTGTGGCCTAAGATTTTTAGTGATTGTGCTTGTCCATAGCAGTCTTCATCATGAAAATCATATTGGTAAAGTATACATTATGTTATAACATATTTGTTCAAATTTTGGATAAGTATGAAGATCTTAGGCCATTGGCATCACATCTATGAAGTCCAATATAAAACAAATCTGCCTGAAAACAGCTGTCATTTAACATCTTCAGGTACCTATTTTTACCTTAGAAAATGTCTTAGTCCATCCAGACCACAAACACCAAACAGATAGGAAAACACCATAGACGTGGGTGGGAGTAGGGGTCTTAACCAAAAGAATGTATTTGTCAAAGTTTCAGAGGCTGGCAATCTGAGATCAAGGGTCCAGCAGATGCGATGAGGTCTAGCAAGGTCTCTTCTGGTTCTTCTCATGGAGAAGGGGTAAGGGACTGTCTGGGGTCTCTTTTACAAGGACAATAATCGTGTACATAAGGGCACGTACTTTCAAAAGTTCCACCGCCAACACCATCCCCTTCAGGTTAGGACTCCCAGCTATGAGTTGAGGGGCTGAGGATGCAAACATTCACCTCACAGTGGGAATAGCTTGTCTGAAATGGCGTTTTCTGAGTGTGGACTGATCTTTACATGGTAGTTTACAAAGGCAGTTTACTGGTTATACTGAGTTTAAGGACCCAGCTTCTACTTGGCACACTTGGAGATGAGGAATAATGTTAAGCTTTGTACAAAATGTTCCAAGGTCTCCGAGGACTTCCAGCCAGAAATTCTTAAAATGGAATCACTCTTCCTGTGTTTATGCATAGATTTTAAATTTACTACTGGTCTAACAAGAACTTTCATAAGGATTTTGATGATTACAGTACCTCAAAGGAGATCTAAGATCACACATATAAAGACATGAGAAGTTAAGTCAAATTGTAGAGTAGTTTGTTGCCTCTATTGAAAGCTAACCTGAGCAGCCTTTGTTGACAACTTCTCAGCCTGAAATACAAATAGAAGAGTGTAGTTTATTCCACTATTAGTTGAATCTTTTATAACCACATAGATGAGCTCAAAATAGCAGGTAAGTCCACATTCAAGATGGGGCTCTGTTATTCACTATGATGTCAGTGAATACACAAAACTAATTAAATTGAAGTTTTGTTTAAGTTTCTGTAACATAGTCACACTAAACTGATTTGAGAATAAACGTCATTATTTTGTCCCACAAGGTAGAAAAATTTTAAGCTTAAATTTTAGTGGTCATATTTCCATTAGTCAAGTGTAGTTATTGGATTGGACACTCGGGTTTGTGAAGTAATCACTCTGGAGGAAAAAAACAAACAAAAAACATAATTAACCTCCAAACATTGTGATTGTTATCAGAAGAAGCTGTATTGTAAAGATGTTTTCATGCTGCCTTGTATCTTCTTACCCCAAACTGCACTGAAACCAATTGATAATGTTCTTCTTGTGATGCAATAAGACAATGATCATTCAACTATTTGAGGAGTGAATTCTTTGAATGGGCATTTTCATAATCATGATCAGAATTGCTGTAAAATTCATGGGACTAGTGAGTGGAGCCTGGAACCTGAAATGGAATGAAATAACACAGCAGCTGTAGATCCTTAAGATTTAATAGCTAAAACCAAGTAGAGAATGAAAATATAAAAATGAGAAGATCCTTCCTTGAACTTATGAACAGGATATGGCAGCACAGATCTCGTTGAAACTTTGCATTTAGTATGTCTCCCTGGAGAGGCTGTGTTCTCTTTATAATCTCTCATTATTTGGGTATATGCAAATTCATACCAGTTTTCTATGTTTAATGAAAACTGATATCTCATACTTTGCCTTCTTGATAAACTTAAAGGCAGCAAAAGGAAAAGCGCGGGTCTGCTATATTTTCAGGGAAGATAGTTTTAGAGACTTGAGTTACAGAAGAATATGTCCTTTGACATTTATGTCTTTGTGATTTCTAAAGAATAAAGTTTATTTAGGCTTATAGTTCAAGGAGGGGATTCCCTCGTGGTGGAGAAGACACAGTGGCAGGTGGCTGGAGCAGGAAGCAGAGAGAGGGAGCTGCAGTGGGACAGGGCTCTGGGTTCTCCATGTATTTCCTACAGCAAGGCCCTGCCTCCTGAAACTGCCCTCACATCTGCAAACTGCCCCACCAGGATCCGGGCCCAGGTGTTCAGATCTGTAAGCCAATGGGGGGTGTTTCTTTTTCAAACCACCAGGAGGGGTTTTATGCATTGCTTTTTTCAGCACCATTTTCAATAGGAAAAATGGGATAAAAATGTTTTATCAATAGAGAGTGTCTAAAAATGGATAACCCATACTTTTTAGCTATGTAAAAGAAAAAAGTAAAAATGTGATGGCTGTCTAGAAAGATGTGGTATCCATCATACATTTTAAATTTTTTTCTGTTTTTCTTTTGTTGAAGATAGTTTTTTTGATCGATATATTCTGATTATTATTCCCCCCCCCCCCCCCCCCGCAAACTACTCGAATGTCCTTTCTCTCTCTACTCCCATCTGGATCCACACCCTTGCTGTCTCTCATCAGAAAACTGACAGACATCTAAAGAATAATAACTAAATAAAATAAGGTAAAAACAAGCAGGTAAGAATAGGGACAACACAAACACACACACAGGAGAAAAGGAGCCGAAGAAAAGCACACGAAGCATGGACACACGTTCACACACGCAGGGATCCCATAAAAGCACACGAAACATAGACACACACGTTCACACACACAGGGATCCCATAAAAGCACACAAAGCATGGACACACGTTCACACACGCAGGGATCCCATAAAAGCACATATTTTAAAACAGGGCTAATAAATATGAAATTGCCGATTATCCAAATACAAAACTATTTTAGTTTAATTTTTAATGTTTTGATAATTTTTTAAAATTATACTCCAAGGTTTCTGGTGCACAGAACCATCCAGAATCAGACAGGTGTTTAAAAAAATCAACTGCCGACCTGGCCCGTGTCGTCATCTCCTTCCCCTGCCGCTTTACGGCTCTGTCATCTTCAGTCAGCAGAGCAGACATGTGACCAGTGTATCTGATAAACTTGTCAATGCCTCTTTAAAGCAGGATTCCCCAACCTATTCAATTCTGACCTCACTGTTTCATTCCAAGTATCATCTTGATAAGACAGAGCTATGTCCCGGGCAGCTGTGTGTCAGTTCTGCCTACAACTAATTTGTGCAGGAAAAAATTAAATCAGGAGGTAAATTATTTCATGATTGCTCATTCCCTACAGAGTTGGGCATCATTCTGAAGAAAATATCAAATAATTGGTTTCAGGCCGTGTCAGACACATGCAATTCCCTTCTCTAATGGCTGTGTGTGGTAGCACCAGGCCTCAAGGGTCAGCAAGGAGCTGGAAATAGCTTAGTGCCAGGCACAGCAATAGAGAGAAGCACATAGGAAATGAAGTGGCAGTGAGTGCAATCCATAGGGGAAATGTGCTTCACTTGCAGTTTAATGTATTGGTTCAGAATCTGGCAGGAAGCCATGCAGCAATTGTTTACCTTTCTGTCTCGGCATCTGCATCTGTCTGTTTTGTAAACATCACTTAACTCTCTGTCGGTAAGTGCTGGAATCAATAACAACTGCTAGGGGATTTCCCACCCCTCCATAGTCTTTAACAAATGCACACTACAAACAATGTTTACCTTAGATTAACAAGGAAGAGACGTTAACAGGGTCAAAGGGATTTGGTTGGGAACATTTTATAGCTTTTTAGGTCTACCGTAATTATAACTGTGTGATTTGAATGTATTTTGTAACCTATCTAAATTAAACTGTTAAAAAATGCTAACATGCCATAATGAAGATGATTTTTTATAATTATCCAAGTACTGAGTGCAGAAAACTGCTGGCACTATTTGTAATAATTTAGTTCTTCAATATTGTCTATTACAGCCGCTGTGCAGAAATATTAGGTTGCCTTTTGCAATTTTAGGAAATTAGTGGTTATATCTAGCTGTACTGATATTTAAAACATGCAGTTAGCAAAGAAAGGGAAAAAAAGAACAAGAAAAGAAAGAAAAAAAGAAAATTATTTGTGACTAGTGCCTAGAAATGAAATACTGTATCAATGGTACGTGCAGACAGGCTTAGGAAAGGGTTTGTAAGTTCCCTGTATTCTGGAGTGATGCAGTGGATGAATCCTGTCAAAAATGCAAGATACGGCCACAGTAGCTTAGGAGTCATGTCAAACTGCTATCGCCATGATCAGAGGAAAATATTACTCTGATAATGATGCATTTCCCCAATCTCTACTTGGCAAGTTACTCCTTATATTTCCCAAGTTCACGTTTGCTGTAAATCCTTGCTGTTACTGTCTGAGCTACTTTCATATCTGATTTAGCCTAATGCGGATTTCAGATTTTTTCTTTTACTTTTTATTTGTATGATAAACATTAAACTTTAGAGTTTTCTTATTTTTAAGACTTTTTGTTTAGACTTTGGGGTTATTTGGTTTTGTTTGTTCTGGTCTTTGTTGTTCACATTGTCACTGGAAGTGTAGGTTGGCTGGGGCTTATAGTCATGCTCCTGTATCAGCCTCCCAAGTGCTGGATTCCATCGTGTGCTGCCACACTGGGCTCTTACTTTCTTTTTAAATGTATGTTTAAGTGCATGGCTATTTAAATCTTTGATTGGATTATTATTAACCGCAATTGAAAATTTGGAATTATTTGGTAATGTCAGCCAATGAAGATTTGCTTTCTCTTGCCTTAATTAGTTTTTGTTTGTTTGTTTTTGTTTTTTGGTTTTTGGTTTTTTTTTGGGTTTTTTTTTTTTTTTTGGTTTTTCAAGACAGCATTTCTCTGTGTAGCTTTGCGCCTTTCCTGAAACTCTCTGTAGACCAGGCTAGCCTTGAACCTCACAGAGGTCCACCTGGCTTTGCCTCCCCAGTGCTGGGATTAAAGGTGTGTGCCACCACCGCCCAGAGCCTTAATTAGTTTGTAAGTGTACATGCTTAATATGAATTTTTCTTTTGTTTTTCCAAGAAAATCTTTTTTCAACAATTTTTCCAGTACTAGAAGTCAAACCCTGGGCCTTTCAATTACACAGGTAGATATATTCTAACACTGAGCTACATCTTCTGCCCTTTCTCAGTTTTCTTAACAGTTTTTGTTTGTTTGTTTGTTTGTTTACTATTTCACATATCTACACTATTATTTTGGCTCCTTTATATTTTTTTTAATTTCTTGTAAGCAACTTAATCAGAATAATGTTTGAGAATTTGTTCTTCTAACCATGTTGAAATGACACAGGCCTTTGGCTGCACGCTTTGTGTGTGTGTGTGATCACCTGTGTGGCCTTCTGTCACTGTGTCACACTGTGCTGCTGAACATGCAGTTCATAATCTGCATTTGAACATCACCATTATCACAGAATGTCTGGATTTGGGGCCTTTCATCTTTATAATCATAGTCCAGTTACACAGAATTTTAACATAATTTGTACTGGTTCATCTGAAGGAAGGTAAAGAATAGGAAAGGACTGTCTTGTATGAGTGTCATTTACCCACAGAGAACCTACTTTATTACTGTAACCCATAATAACATTTCAGAACTCAGTAAAAAGTGAGATATACTAGGAGTCTGCAGAGATGGCCTAGACTGCCACGTGTGGGAGCCTTGTTTCAGTTTCTAAGTGCTAGCATGTGAAAACGGGTGTGTGACACATGCTTATAACAGCAGCCCTAGATCAGAGACAGGAGGATCCCTTGGGGCATGCTGGCTGCAATATAGCCTAATGGAGGGACATGAGGGGTGGAGAGAGATCCTGTCTGAACAATAAAGAGGATAGAGATTGAGGAAAACACCAAGTGTCAGCCTCTGACCTTCACGCTCACATTGCAAACACACATGAACACACAGATACATGAGCACACACATGCACATACATACACAAAAGAAATAACATTTATCGTTATTATATTCACTCATGCTCAGAAAAGAAAAGAAAATATATTTTAACAGATAGGTGATTTTTTTTCCTCCAAATTGGAAAAGCATGGACAATGCTTAGAAACCAATTTTGATCTTTTGTAATGGCTTCTCTTGTCCAGGGAAAGTAGCTGCATGCTGCTGCCATTGTCTGTACAAACTTAAGATTTAATATCCAGTATTTGTGTTTATCTGCCTTAATATATTATAGGAATGCATATATCACATTTGTTGCCAAATCCTACCAAACTTGCATCATTTTAGTATACAACTTTAAATCTTCAGGATTGAAATTTTCATATCACAGATCAAAATGTTTTGAGTTTTGAAAATAATCCCGGTGGCTGTGTTATGTTACCAGTAAAGTTAACTATCTCTAACAGCTCTTTAAAAAGTTGAGTGGTTAACAGAGTGTAGCCTGATACACTATGCAAGGCACTCCTGTGGCATGTGAGTATGATCCGATGGATCATAAGGTAGTTGGAAAAAATGATTGTTAGAGGCAGCGTTTTACTGTTTTGCTAGAGTGGGTGATGGCAATGGCCATTATTCCCCCACAAAGGGAAAATTAAATGTCCATTAACAAGTTATGAAGTGTGCAATAGTAGTTAGAGCATAAGGAATGTCTACCAATGGGAAGCAAATGCTACTTGGGGGCAATAGTCAACACATTTAATTGATGGTAACTAACCAAAAGTGTATTTGGTATATACCAAAACTAATGTTAAATATCACAAGACTGAATTATACAACATCATAACAAAGACTTCTGAATTTAAATCTTAACTTGTAATAAAATTAGAATATTCTGGTAAATTATTACTGTATTTGATGCATGATTAGTTACATACACTATGTATCATTAATTTTATCTTTTTCCTCTAAGAACTTTATCTTTAAATTTTTTGACTTAAGATGACTTATTTTAAAAATATGTAGCAATTTTTACACTAATTTTAAAATTTAACATAGCTGTCAAAGGGAAATCGTTGTCTCTGTTTTCTTATGTTGGAGTATTTAATCTCTATTGGTGGAATAATGGAGCTTACATGTCTTATGTTCTTAGTTATTACACAATAGTCTTCATTAAATCTTGAAAATTGTGGCTAAGTAGGGTGGCTCATGCCTGTAATTCCAATGAGGCAAGATGACTGTTTCAAATTCAAGACTAGTTTGTGATACATATTGACTTTCAGGCCAGCTTAGGGTACAGAGTACTCTCTTTAAACAGAAACAATGGAAAATGAACACAGGAAATGGCCTTTAAGTATAAGTTAATATTTCTGTGACGAGAGATAGATGATAGATTGATTAAAGATAAATAATAGAGGGAGTAAGTAGATAAAAGATAAATATGCTGAGGATAGAGATAGATGGATGGACGGACGAGTAGTTAACATTTTAAGGTATCATATGGACATATTACTAAATATCAACTTTGATTTTTTTTTTTTTTTAGTAATTATAAGGTTTCTAACAAGACATCCCTTTCAAATTTGTGGTTTCTCTTTAGAAGAGTAGATTTGTATATTTTAAACAACAGAATTTACACATTGTGAAATAAAAATCTTGTTTTTAGCCGGGCGGTGATGGCGCACGCCTTTAATCCCAGCACTCGGGAGGCAGAGCCAGGCGGATCTCTGTGAGTTCGAGGCCAGCCCGGGCTACCAAGTGAGTTCCAGGAAAGGCGCAAAGCTACACAGAGAAACCCTGTCTCGAAAAAAACCAAAAAAAAAAAAAAAAAAAAAAAATTTGTTTTTATGTTGGATCATTGACAAAACTAAAAATGTTTGCTTATTGATTTGGTATCATTTGCTCCACTCTGGCATAGAAATAAAGGAAGATAGGCTTTTATCTAACTTATCACCAGCCCTTGGGAGCATCCTGGAGTACGAGAGAATCTCAGGCACACCCAGTCACCTGCCAGAGCAGAAGTCTTGGTCCACAAACAGCTGTCAGCAGCTGTTTCCTGAACCTCTTGTTGGAGGGAGGGAGAAAACATGGTGACCTTACAGCAGTGTGTCATCACTGACTTTCCTCCCGTCGAGACAAATAAGTCCAGAGCACAAGCTTTTGCTCATGCAAAATTCTCCTGTATTGTTTCCATTGCAAATGTTCTATTACTTGTAGTAACAAAGATCTCTGAGAAAAACCAACCTGTCAATACATTCCTTCATGAAGTTTTTTGCTATTGTTTCTGGTTTTCCCTAGGTCCATGGCCTGTCTAGCCTCAGGTTCTTGGCTCCCCAAGCAGTGGAGCATGGGTTCCATCTCACAGAACAGGCCTTGCATCCAGTCAGACAGTGACTGGTCACTTCCACCACGTCTGCTTCACTGTTCAACAGCGTGTCTCACAGACAGGTCACCATTGTAGACTGAAGGTTTTGTAGCCGGATTGGTGTTTACCTTTCTCCTCTGGTAGCATGCACAGTACCCTACAGCACAGAACACTAATCAGTGGGCATGAAATCTCTCAGTAGTCACCAGCTCGACTTCTCCGTGTTCAGTGGGTTCTGTGGGCGTTGTCCTTAGCTGTAGGGCCTCACCATCAGCGTGGACAGCGTATCCACTGTTTTGCTAAAGGAACCTAGCAATAAAAGGACTCCTCCTTACGTTCTGCTGCACCCATAGGTCAGCCTCTCACCTGTCCATTATCGGAGAAGCTTCCTCCTGCAGTAGAGGGAACAAATACAGGGACCCACAACTAGACAATGTGCAGAATGGGAGATCTTGGAACACTCAGTCCTAAATGAGACGTTTCCATTAAATCCACCCCCTTGCGTGACTCAGGGACCTCGACAGGATAGGAGGTGGAAGATTGTAGGAGCCAGTAGGGATGGAGAACACCAAGCAAACAAGGCAGTCTGGACACAGCAGGACAAACACACTTGAACTCACGGAGACTGACAGCATGCACAGACCCTACACAGGTCTAAGCCAGATGAATCCCAGCACTGAGAGGGGAAGTGTGCACAAACCCCAGATCCCTAGCCCAGAAGCTATTTCAAATTGATAAGCATGTGCAAAGGAATAATTATTTCTCCAATGAGGTGTCACTTCTTATACAAACCACACTCAAAGGCGTACCCCATGCCTTGCGGTATTTGACCAACACAGAACAAATTCAGTGGTCTTTTTGGAAGTCTTTTTTGTTTGTTTGTTTCATAGTGCTTTGTCTGTGCTTTTTTTTAACCTTAAGGTTTTTTGTTTTTATATTATGGCTTAGAGTTTTGTGGTGTTGTAGTATTTCTCTGTGTGTGAATGTGTGTGTCTCTGTTTCTTGTGCTTTTTTTTTTCCTGTTTGTTTTGTCATAGTCTACTTTATTTTTATTCTCTCTCTCTCTTTCTCTCTCTCCCCTCCCCCCTCCCCCTGCCCCACATATTTGTTTTCTGATGACAGTGAACAAGAAAATGTGTGGATTTGAGAGCAGTTAGGAGAAGCTAGGTGAGGGGAACCATGATCAGAATATATTGTATGAAAAAAGTTATATTCAATAGTAAAATAAATGAAAAGATTCTTTTCGTTGTGATGCTGTGGATGAAACCCAGTGCCTGCCATACCATATGCTAGGCTTATAGTCAACCACTGAGTTCTACCCACAGCCTTCCTTAATACATGTGGGGGCTCTGCTAACACTTCCTGTATCTCGCTTGAAGTTAGAACATTTATAAGTGCATCTTTGCCTATTGTGATGTTTCATGATGCACAGGTTGGCATATAATCTCCCACAGTGTGCTCATCCATTTCCCTGCCATTCTGAAGTAAAGGTGAAAAGGTTGGTGCTGTAGTTCAGTGGTAGAGAGTGCTTGTCAGCCTGAGGCCCTGGGTTCGATCTCCAACACGGCCTAAAAGGAAGTGTGGCGGCGCTTGGCTCCGAGCACACAGACCAGATCCCTGGAACATGTCAGAGATCAGAAGACACAGAGTAGGTCCCTTCTCTTCACAGGATACCAGTGAGCACTCTGAGCACACAGACCAGATCCCTGGAACATGTCAGAGATCAGAAGTCACAGAGTAGGTCCCTTTTCTTAATAGGATACCAGTGAGCACTCTGAGCACACAGACCAGATCCCTGGAACATGTCAGAGATCAGAAGACACAGAGTAGGTCCCTTCTCTTCACAGGATACGAATGAGCTCCCAAAAGCTGTGACAAGGTTTTTCCTTCTGAAGCTTGAAGTTGTCTTCTCCAAAGATCTTCGTGGACCGAAGGGAGAGTGCTCAAGGTGTGAACAGATGGTCAGAGGCTGGGCTGACACTCTTAGATGATGAAGAGGTGCCCAAGGAAGGAAGTAGATCAGAGGTGGGGCATGCATCCTGATTTGTATGGCAGCAGTGTCTCCCTAGGGCCCTTCTCCATCAAAGAAAACCTCAGTTGTGTGTTGACGAGAAAGCAGCCAGAGCCACAGGGTGGATGGCTCCGTTTCCAAAGCGTGTCAATAGTATTTCTGCACTCTTTCTCCGGAAGTAAAAAAGTAGTGAATATGAAGCACCTGAATGTCTTGAACTTACTTCCTCAGTATTAGGAAAGGGAAAGAAGTGGTGAAGTTGATATTCTTTAGATTGTTCTAGAGAATGTTAGCTTATTCATTCAGCAAGGTGATTACATAAAGAGACCTGTTGGGTGTGGGAAGAAAGAGGAAACTGAGATATGAAATTTAAAGTTGCCTGCTTTTTGTCCAATCTTCATTAAGCATGCAAAGATCCATAGGTATGACTGCATTTTTAGAGTTATTTGTATTGTTTAAAGTGTTAGAGTAATGCATTTTCATTACAAAAATCAATATGAAATACACATGAAGGAAAAAGTGAACATCCTCAAGTTTCCTCTGGCTGACCTCAATCTCCAGAGTTACCACTGTTACTAACATTTTGTTCATAGTCTAGAAATGTTTAGTTTTTTCATATAATAATGACAAATACCTTTGCAATTTCAAAAATGGCATCAATCCAGGCATATTTTTCTGTACTGTGAATTTTTCATTTAATATTTCATGACTGTCTTCCATGAGAGTATAACTAGTCTTTTCAATGGCACCAAGACATTCAATAATATATGTATACATAGAACATCTGTATATGACTCCCTTCAACAGCACCAAGACGTTCAATAATATATGTGTACATAGAACATCTGTATATGACTCTCTTTAGTCTTCTTAGGTTTAGGCTCACTAGATTTAGAATTTTTTTCTTAAAAACAATTCATATCCACTATTGTCAATGATTATATAAATATACACACATTTATGTTTATATATATATATATATTTAAGTAAAATATCTTTCACCCTAAATTATTTATGTATATCTATATATGAGTATGTTTAAGTACAACATGTCTTTTCTACAATAAATTGTTATTATTTTTATTGCCTATGGGATGTTTTGCATGTATGCCTATGTTGAAACACGTGTGCCTGGCATCTGCCAAGGTCCGGAGAGGAAGTTGGATCTCCTGGAACTGGACTTACAAACAGTTTGCCACTAATGTGCAATTAGTGCCCAATAGAACCCCTGGTCCTCTGGAAGAGCAGCTAGTTTTCTAACCACTGAACCATCTCTCTAGCTGCCTATCCCTCTTAATCATAACATCCCAAAAATAAACTTAGCAGCATAGCACATGGTTGCCCACACTTAAACAATACACTCTACACATCCTTATGCTATTGTTTTTGCAATTTATTGTATCATATGCCTATTTTTCACTAATTCATAGGGTCATCTATCTGAATTTTTATAGTCTTCAAGTTATATATTATATATATCATAATGCAGTCATTTGATTAGGTCTACCTATAAACATTAGGAGTTTCTCAGTTTTTTCTCTTTGTTGTATTATAGAAAGTTTTATTCCTTAAAGTGATGTTTCTAATCTAATGCAAAGAATTTTTGACATATATACATCTAACCCAGGGATTTTTAAACTGTGTTCAGATGCATGGATTTCTCCACAAATGCAAGAATTCATTTTAACTATTCATTAAGTACGATTTTGAACTAAGCACTAAATCGCTGTGCTCTCCTGCCTCCTTCTGGATTAGGAAGGCTACTGCTGTCTCTCAACAAAAGAAGCCTGAGCACAGGGACAGGAACGTGAGGAAGAGTACCAAATACATAATGTCCTGTTGTTTTTAGGAGCTTTGGAGCCAGGCACATTTTGCTTTGCATGCTAGCTTTGCCATTTAGTGGTGATGAAACGTAGCATAGATTTCTTTTTCTCAACGAGTGCCTGATATTTACTCTATATAGAAATGATAATGCAACCTGCTTCATTATGTCTTAGTGTTAATATAGATACCACACATAGTATCTGGCACATGTTATGCTCTTATCTTTATTTAAAGTTTTGATCTGTATGCATGAATACCTGCAGTAATGTGTTGACAGGATATATATTATTGTAGTGTTTACAAACACCACTATGACAAGCTGCTCGATATTTGATATAATTTAGATCAAATACATATTGATTACTCCCCAATCTGTGAACCCAGGGCCTTGCACATGCTAGGCAGGTACTCTGTCACTAACATGTTACTAGTCTTTGTCCTACCTTTTGTTACTTATTTTTGTTTTGTTTTTGAGAGCGGGTCTCATGTGTCCCAGGCTGGCCTCAAACTCAACCTTGTAGCAGAGAATGACATGGACCTTCTTATCCCCTTGTCTCCATCTCTGGAGTGCCTGGTTATACACATGACCACCACAGCTGGTTTTATGCAGTGCTGAAGATTGAACTCATGGATTCATACATTCTTGTCAAGCAGTCTACCTACTGAGCTACATTGCCAGAGTCCTTCATTTTACCTTTAAAGTATTGAATGTGATTCTAGAAATGCTATATTAGTTTTTTTCAACTTCAAAATGCATACTAGTAATGAGACATCCATTTCTTTTGGAAATAATAAATGCCGTGGGTGTCATTTGCCTCATGCATGTTTAATTCATCAGAGTTGCTGTGTGTGTGCTCCCTCTAGCTCAGCACCAACATGCTGTTCATGTGCTCCCTTGGGTAATGCATAGGCTCTCCAGGCTCGGGGCAGCCCATAACTTCTCGTCGTCCCCTTGACCCATCTAAGTTAATGCCCCTAGTGAGCACTCAGCAACAACTCCATGTCCTGCTTTCCTCCCCTCTCCCACATTCTGGGATCAAAAGAAATCACCACGAGTATTAATTTTCATCATCACAGAAGTGTTTCCATATTCTCTGCTCTCCTTCATTCCTGCCGGCTGGGCCTTTATCGTCTCTCGTCTGAGCCATTACAACACTCCGCTCTCTAACTGGATTCCCTCTGTTTACCCTTGTACCTATCAGTCGTCTGCCCCGAACGCTTACTCCCCAGTCTAAAGCCCTTCAGTGGTCGCTTGTCACTGATGCCATGGAGTCCCAGGAACACAGCGCTGGAAAGCCAGCCTTCCCTAGCCGAGCCCCTGACCTCTTCCACCTCCAGTGCCTCTCTCCACCTCCTGGTTTTCATCATCTGAACTGACAGAAAGCCCCGGGACGATGTCATGTGCAGCTCCTCTCTCCTCCCATCCCTTCCTTGCCTAATTCCCTGTGATGCTTTATGAAGCTTCGTGTGTCACTTCTTCTAGGAAGCTTTCTCCAAGCCAGAGCCCCTAATCCCTGTTCCCACAGCATCTCCATATGCCTTTCTCAAGGCTTTTAGCATATTCTATTAAAATATCTAATTAGGGGTCTGTCTCCCCATATGGACTCTAAACACCTCAAGGGCAAGTATTATTTATTTTCTCCAGCAACCAATCCACTGACTAACACACGCCAGGAATTCAATGAATATTTTTTAACTGAACAATTTTCTTAAAATAAATCAGTATCAGGAGGTCTAATGGTCTACATGGGTAGCCAACTAATCAACTTATTAATTGAGTCCCTACCATCTAAAAAATAGTTTGCCAAGATGAATGGGGATTGCAAAAAGAATAAAATCTTTACCTCCCATCTAGATCAAGAAATAAAATATGAATATATGAAAAGCTGCCAGGAGTTATGCAGACAAGCAATTGAAGAATTCTGGAAAGAAAATAATTCAACAGGTAGGGGTCCTTTCTGACTTCAGTCCAGGGTGATCAAGATGAAATAAAACCGTTTCAGTTGCAGGGTGAGCGGGTCCTGGGGTCTCAGGGAGCAGAAGGAGATACGGAGCTTTCCTAGAGTGCAGAGAAGGCATGTAGCTCTGAAATTGAGTTCCAGTGTGAGCGATGTATGCAGAAGACAGGGTGAGCCAGAAAGCCCCAGCCTTATTTCTCAGGTCTTCTGCTTCCTCCCCTCCCCTCATTCAAGCCTGAAGTTCTACCTAAAACCTCATCCTGGAGCTCAGTCCCGTTCTGACACCTCCCTCCCACTGTGGTAGTCAATTACTAATATTTCCTCAGGAAAAACTACTTTGAACGACTTTTCCCCAGGAACTTCCCCATGAGATTTGAAATCAGTTTGGTGCTTGATTCTGTGTGATACCCAAAATACTTTTAACTCTAGGTGGGGTTGGGGGTGGACACCCAGTCACCCACAAAGCAACACAGAGAGTGTGGGACCGTATTTAGATTAATTACTGAATGTTTTGTGTAAAGCCTTAAATCATTCAGAATGCAGGAAAGGAGAGCTGTCTAGAAAAACCTGGATGAAAATCTTCCTGTCAATGGAAAGATTCTATTTTTTAAACACTATATAATCACTTTGTTCTCAGATCTTCTTCTCCACTCCTGTGGTGCATTCCCCTGGCACCTTCCTCTTCATGCTGTAGCTGCTTCCTACTACCTCAGTTCAGAAGGTTTCAGCAAAGGTGACTGATAAGCCAAGGGCCAAGGGGTAAGCTTATTATTATAAGAGGAATGAGCAAAAACAAAAACACCATATAAAAACCATAACCAAAATACATAACTAACGAAAAGATGAGCAGGAGTCTTGGAAAGCCACTGTTTGATACTTAAATTACAAACAGTGCTATTGTTACAGGCATTTGAGCAGAAATGTGGTGTTCATCTCAGCAGCAGCAGCAGCCCTTGGAGAAAGTTACACATGCGGGTTCTCAGACTCATTGAACCAAAAGCTCTAGGGGAGGGCAGAGCAGTCTACATACCAGGTAGCGCCTCGGGTGATTCTGATGCACAAAATGCACACTTCTGATTGTACCTTCGAGTGTGGGGCCCATCCGCCTTCCTTCAAGTCCTGGCTGTTGCACACGAGCTGTAGAAACTTACACGACTGATCTATTTGTGCCTCAGACATAAATACTAAGATTAATAGAGGGAACAAGTGTAAGTGTGTAGGATGCTTGTAACAGTACTCGACACATAGTAATTACCCTATAATTTTCTTTTATTAGTATTACTAAATCTTGGTGTTTTAAGAAAGGCTTTTGTATAAATGATAGTACATACATTTGCACTGATTGATGACCAAATATTGCTCATGTTTCCCTAAAATAGACCTTACCGATTTGAAACACCCACAGAAATCAGCTCCTGCCCTTCATGCTTTGCTCTTCCCTAGAAATGGGGTTCCGTGACTGGTTTACTCAAAGCTTCTACTCGGTTATTTGATGACAAGCGATTGCTCTGAGCTCTAGTTTCTTCATTGCTGGCCCATAACAGTAACTCTTGAAGGTTAGAAAGAATGTTGTGTATTGTTTTTACTCTATAGCATGTATGCAGTAATTTTAGTTAGGAATTCTTCCTTTGTCTACCATTTAGGCCCCCCCTCACTTTCAGCCATACATTTATACATTGAGTGAAAACTTAGTTTTGTGGTCTTCTTATTTCCAGGCACAAAGATGAACATATAGTTCCTCTGGGCTTCGAAAGTACATACTTTAGGCTTGTTAGCCTTAGGTTTCTATTTCTAGTCCTCAATCTGCCGTGGTAGTTCACTAAGCACAGTAATAATAATCAGTGTCATGTGTTCCGATGAAGCTTGGTGCACACTGAAACTTGAATTTCATATTTTTCAAATGTTTTGAAATATTCCTCTTCTTTTGAGTGTTTTCATCCCATTCATTCCTAAAGAGAAAGAGTACGGTTAGTGCACAGGCCCTTCCAAGCTGGAATATGGGCCAGATTATCACAAGGACTATAGTGCATATCGTGTGAGGCTTGTCACATGCAAGTCTCCGCACCCTGCTTTTGGATCTTACTCTGCATCTCTGTCACACATGGAGACATGTCCCACGGTGACTTGCTCCATACATTATGGCACAAGGCAAATCTTGGTTAAATTACCAGGTGAAACCCATGGAAGATGCTTTCTGTGCATCACTGGCCTTTCAAGGAAGACAATGTAAAAAAGATGGCATCTGCCCTCAGTGTGCTCCAGAGCCATGTCTGAAACCGGAAGGAAGTATGACTTTACCTTTCTGGTCACATAAGAGTTTTCTAGGTGAGGAAGGCAGCTGAAAGGGTACAATTAACTACAAAACTTACTAGACAAAGTGCCGTCACACCTGGAAAATGTGTCCCTCCCTCCAAGGCCTGTGCCTTGCTGTGAAGACAGCTCTCCAGGTGCAAACAAGAGACCACTCTTACCTCTTTTCAGAGGAATTTTGACATACATTCATAGGCAATATAATTTTCTACCTAGGCAAAAGAAAGTGGATAAAGTGCTATACCTTATTTTTTTATTATAAAAGAGGGCAAATGTTCTATATCTTTTGAAAGCTTATGATTCATTTAGAAAATATAGCAGGTCATATTCTGGTGTCTCTGAACTTAAATTCATTTTTTTGGTGTTGGCATTATTTTTATTCCCACACTACATTTTTAAAATTAATTTTAACATGTTGTATTAAGAGGTGATAATGTAACTTCTCTGCCATGGCATATTCCTTTCAAAATGAAATATCAACTCTTAGATACAACCTGAGGCTATAGTAAAAATGAATTGTTAACATAGTTTAAGTTTTTTTTCTATAGGTTAAATTTTAGTCATGATAAGAGAAAGTAGCACATATGATATGAGGTATAATTGACTGAACTCTAGCAAAACTTGAGACTGAGAAAGGGATATTAGGAAGATATTTTATTAGCAATGTGCCATTGGCACACAATACTTAAAATTTAAAACCCACTTCATTATGCTAGAGATGTCTTTTTATTAAGATGCTCTTTGAAAGGGTCACCTGGGAGTTAAACCTCTGTAAAACACAAGTCAGGTAAGGAAATATTCAAGAATTGGGCTGGATAGTGTTCTGTACTTTGGCTGTATTGATGCAACCATTCTTTGAGTAGCTCTTTAAGTAACAGTGCTCACACGAGGAGCCTGATATTCTTGTTCCTGTTCTTGGTCAGACAAAACAAAGCAAAGAAGAAAGATAGAACACAGAAAAGGGAGGAGTGTCATGCCTGGTCAGATAGCAAGCAGTCTGATCTTGGCTCATGTAACAGAGAAGGCAGAGTGGACTGTGAGAGAATTTTGTTATCATTAAGCAGTAAGTTTAGGTAACAGCTCATGGAGCCAGTGGTGGCTGAGAACCATAAAAGGGAACAATAGAAGCAGCTTCTCTTCACTTTTTCCCACTGGCACACAAGAGTGGCTTCAGATGACTCTATCTCCACCCTGTTAGGTTTCCTTGGCATGTGAAGCAAAAGGTTATTTGCTGTATGGTCACTCTTATGGGTAGAGAACCTCTTTTTCAAGCTGAGGCTCTTAGTACGTCAGATAGATTTATCCCAAACACTGGGATTCTCTCAGTTCACACATCTACTGGTCTGGGCGATGCCTACCAATTCTGTCAATGTAACATCTGTCTTGGCCCAAAACCATCAAGAAACGAGAATTGAAGGCAAAGATATGGGGGCTGGTGAGATGGTTCTGGTAAAGTGCTCTACTACTGAGTCATGAGGACCCCACAAAAAAGCCATATGCCATAGTTTATGCCTGTAATCCCAGGGCTAAGTAAGTGGAAACCCAGAGATCACTGCAGAGGTGTCCTAGCCAATCAGTGAGCACCAGTTTCAGTGAGTGACCCTGTCTCAAGAAACCAAAGGGGAGAGGGACAGGGGAAGACACCTGACATTGATGTCCAGCCTACAAGTGCACTCTCAGGGATGCACACACACATACAAGCACACAGCATGCACATGTGCACACACATGCACAACAACAGCAACAAATTGAATAAGTATAAAAGAAAGTACAGATATGGTCTATGTTAATAATTCACCTTTTCCTAGTAGAGCATTTTGTTGTCATTTACCACTATGAAATCAATTGCCACTTTGTCCAATCCATGTGTTTGTCTAAGTTGCAGAAAGGATGAGTCCATTAGTTGTTATGTCTTGGTACATTCCCCACCCAGAGCCTGCTGTAGTAGTCTGTTGAGAGTACTCTACTTAAATATAATAAGACACTTAATTCCATGACTTGGGAAAAGCAATAAGGAGGTATGAGATAAAAGCTGGACTCGATTTAGTCTGGCAAAGAGAAGTACACACTAGTAGTAACTGCCAAGTCTCCATAGTGGGAATTTCTGAAAACTCGGGCAAATCAAGTTAGGAAACCCAAATCAGATGACCAATAGCTCATTTGGATATTTCTTAGAACTGTCTGCCCAGCATTGTTTCCATGGACATAGATGCACAGGTTTTTAAACTTACATTGGAGTCTAAAAAGATGATGAACACACAGAGTCATAAGCAAACAACAGATTATAGTTTGGGCACAGCAGATCTGCAAAGGCAGGTTTTGGGATAGCACCATCATTAATATTATGGATGCTTCCCTGGAGGACAGTAGCAGTAAATTAAATGGCAATGCTTAAATATTCACAGTGAAATGTAATGCACTGTTTACGATTGTTTCTTTAAAATCTTTCCTAATGAAATTCTTACATGGGAGCCAGGCATGATGATGCACACCTTTAATCCTAGCACTCTGGAGCAGAGGCCGATGGATCTCTGTGAATTCAAGGCCAGCCTGATCAACAGAGCAAGTTCCAGGACAGCCAGGGCTACACAGAGAAATCCTGTCTTAATAAGTAAAAAAAAAATCCTACATGGAAATTAATATGAAACAAATAGATATAAGATTGGTACATAACAATTAGTGTATATAAATTATATGAATAGAATATGACTATTAAAGTTTTTTCAATATGATTTCATATTAATAAGTTTCTAGTATTTTATTAAAGAGATATAATTATAAAGGGGGGAAAGCCAAATTTCTTTAACTAAAAATTTTTAAATATAATTTTTTAACATTAAAATAAAATTACATAATTTACCCTTTTCCTCTCCTTCCTTCCTTCCTTCAGCTTCTATGTCCCTTCCCCACTCACTCTCTGTCAATTTCATGGCCTCTTTTCCTGTATTTGTTATTTGATATATATATATATATATATATGCATATATACATATATACACATGAATATATAAATACAACCTGCTGAATTTGTTTAGTGTTGCTTATATGTATACGATTTCAGGACTGACCACTTGGAATTGGATAATCAGTTACGGGGCACATCCCTGGGGAAGACTGACTCTCCTTTTCTCAGCTGTTGTGATTTGTCTGTGTTTATGTGTCTAGGGGTAAACCCCTGTGAGAATTCCCTCCCCCTTGACGGCACGTCCGTTGGTGTTGTCACTGTTCAGGTCTTTCTAGGCAGCCATGTTGAGGTATTGTGGATGAAGCTGCTGTGTCGTTTCTAGGAGGCACACTCTCACAGCAGTCCTTCTGGTCCTTGGGCTCTTACAGTCCTGCCTGCTCTTCAGTGATGTTCCCTGAGCCGTGAGTGCAGAAGTTGTGTTGTAGATGTATCCTTTGGTACTGAGGACCACACAGTCAGTTGTTTGTCTGCATTTTGACCAGTTGTGGCTTTCTGAGATAGTCTACATCTTCTGCAGAGAGAAGCTGCTTTGATGAAGCATGAAGGCTCCACTGTGTTTCTAAGGGTAAGTAGTTAGAACGCAGCTAGAAATTAGGTCCCAGGCCTGGTACTGGAGGTTGTTGGATAATCTATGGCTCTTGGGGGAGCACTGTCAGCCCAAGCAGCATAACTTCCTCCCAGCACTCGAGAGTTAAAAGTAAGCAGATCTCTGTATGTTTGAGGCCAGACTGGTCTACATAGTGAGTTTCAGGATAGCCAGAGCTGTATGATGAGACCTTGTTTCAAAAAACCAATCAACCAACCAACCAAACAAGCAAGCAAACAAGACCAAGCAAAAAGGTACACAGGTGCACACACACTTATATGTACTATATCTAATTTTAGGTTACTATAAAATAATGATTCCTCATGGTTTGAAATGCCACAAGGAATCATTATTTTATAGTAACCTAAATGAGTTAAAGTAATTTAACTTAAATGAGTTGAAAATAATTCATTTTGTCTTTGGCAGTCGCTAGTGTCATTTTTTAAACCATTCATTTGTGTAGACACCGTGATAGATAATAGGAAAGTAATTGTGAAGACAAAAAGAGACAAAAATCTGTAAGTAGATTAGAGTTGTAAGAAATAGTTCTCGAACAAATGTAATGTGACATGGTAAAGGTTTAAATAAAAGTATGTGTGAGGTGAAGCGGGTGTCTAGAGCTCTAGAGCCTGTCTGCCGTGGTGTGAGTGTGGGCTTTTCAGAGGAGGCAGCAGTAAAGTCTACAGTGTATAGACTTCCTGCCTTCAGGTGCAGTTCTAGTGTGGTAACTCAGTTAACCCCCCCCCCCCCAGCTACCGTGCCACAAAGAGGCTAAATACCTCCTCTAATGGCACGCAGTTAGGCAGTTAGTAGGGAATAGTCCTGGCTTTGAACTCAAACTCCATATGTTAGCTGTGCCACGGGCTTCATCCTGTTCTTCGAGGAGCCTTAGGAGACATCGTGATGGATATTGTAGTAAAATGTGAAGAGAAACCAGAGAAGAACTTTCTCACTTGCACATGTGAAAAGCACTACCTGTAGGTCCCGAGGACATTTCTACCAACTTGCATGACAAAGAAGGTTCTTTTCAAACTCTGGGTAGTGATGTTTTCATTCTGCTTCTCCCCTGCTGTGGTTTCAAGGAACCCAGCCCTGAAGGAGGCCCAGTGATCCTTTTGACCTCTGGTATCCACTTAGTGGGCTCCAAATTCCACCTGCTCTCAGGAGGTGACTTGAGTACTGGAGAAAGTACTGTTCATTATCTGTCGCTGTGCTGTCCTTGCTGACCTCATATTATAATGCTGTGTAAAAGTTTTCTTTACTGGAACAAATATATTCCATTTGGATTATGTCATGAATTTCATCTGGAATAATAGGACTTTCAATAGCATTTGGGTGTCACCTCTTTTTACATCACTTGTCTGGTGGACTAAGAATTCCTCCTCACTGAAAATGGATCCATTTACAGTCAATAACAGGGTGGCTAATGTTCGTTCTTGGGAAAACTGAAATGTGTGCCTTTCATCCTATTATACTGATCCACCAGCCTCAGATTATCTGATTTTGCAGCTTCTCATTTTTCTCCAGTATCTTAATGCTATTATTAACAAGAATTCTGTTGCTAATGGTTTTGGAAAATAATATGTGCTTTCAGCCACTGCCTGTATTTCTATGGTTTCATCTGATTTAGCTGGAGTTTGATATTTTTTCTAAAGGCTGCTTGTTGGAGATCAATGTGAGGAGCCCTAATATTTCTCTAGATCGATTTTCAGTGCCCTACATTTTACTAGAAGACAATGGGATTAATATTTTGTCTACTAGACAGTAAGCAAAAGTGTTTTTAAATATGTAATCTATAATCTACATTCTTTATTACTAATACATCTATAGATACATTTGCATAAATATATATTTTATATATAAATGTATGCACATACACGCATTTAATTTTAGAATGAAATTTAGAATACCTTGTGTATGTTTTATATAACTAGTTATTTTTGTAAGGAATAATTAAAAATTTTAAACACACAAAATTATATTTTAGAGTAAATTGTAGGACTGTACCCCTTTGGGTTTTTATTCCATTTCTTTTATATTCTTTTGCATATATTTCCTTTTTAGAGGTTGATTTTTAGGTAGCTTTGTCAAACAAGATACTGTAATTTTTATAGAATACCATAATTTTTCTTTATTTACAAACTTAAAATGTTTATTGTTTTGAAAAATGCCTTTATTTATTTTCAATTAAATATAGGTATATCTAGGATGATTGAGATTTCATTCTTTTTTTTTTAAACAATTTCTTTTTGTAAGTGATTGTGTTGGGTCCTGAAACATAAATGAAAACAATGGACAGTTTCTGGCCTTGGGAAAATATTTTTGTATTTCTGAATATGTCTCTGGAGAACTTCTGTCAAGAGCTAGAGGGAGAGCTTAATCTGTGCAACTTTGCCTCACAAGCACGAGAACTCAAGTTCCATCAGAACTTATGCCGAGTGTGGCAGCACAGGTCTAAAATCCCACTCTGGAGAGGCAGAAACAGGAAGAACCTAGGAAGCTTGCTAGCCGCCACCCTGGCCTAGAGCTGCAGACGATGTGACTGTCTCAAAGAAGGCCAGCAACATTCCTGAGGCTGGTTTGACTCTGGCCTCCACATTCATGCACACCTGCACGCACACACACAACTTCAAACACAAACATGTATACACACATGTACATATGCATACATATATACACACACATAAAAAGTAAACTTCTAATGTTTATTCTTCCAACAAGGTTTCTTTTGCTCATGGTAATTGCATGAGATGTCCCCTTTCAAGTTTTCTCCACCTGTACCATATTTTTTCCAGAATAGCATAAAAAAGAAAGGAATGGGTTTCTTTATGACCTTTTCATATGTGTGTGTGGGTGGGGTGGGGTGGGTGTGGGTGTGTGGGTGTGTGTGGGGTGTGGGTGTGTGGGGGGGTGTGGGTGTGGGTGTGTGGGTGTGTGTGCGGGGTGTGGGGGGTGTGGGTGTGTGGGTGTGTGTGCGGGGTGTGGGGGGTGTGGATGTGTATGTGGGTGCACCCACGCGTGCATGCTCTGGTCTTATCCACTCTACTTTCCTACTGTTCCCAAACAAATGGCCACATGGAGGAGGCTAACATATGAAATGCTGTGATGAAATCCGTTACTTTGTACACTAGCCTAAAAATCAATTTTAAAAATTTGAGCATTGATGAAATAGAATTTTATTGAAAGTTATTTGTGTTTTTACATATTTTTCAGGATTATAATCTACCTATAGTCATACAGAGAGAATAATTTTCCAACACAAAGGAATCTGTTTGTTGTTTTGAGATTGTGCCTTGCTGTGATGTCCAGACTAACCTTGAACTTGGATTCACAATCTTTTTGCCAATGTCTCCAGAGTCCAGTGATTCATAGGCTTGTACCACCTACCCCAGCAAATGATAGCTATTATTATTTTTAAAGTGATTATTTGGATTGTGATTATTCTTATCATAGTTATTTGCAGTGTTAAGTGTTCATCTCCACCCACTGTACGTGCTCAGTAGGATCCTGGACTATTCCTTACCCTCAGAATCATGTGTGGTCCTCAGATGGTTTCCTTTAGCCCTCAAATGGATTTTGTGGATATTTTTCCACAAGAGAATTTTGGAGGATTTAGGATACATTTGCCAATTTTCAATAGTGTCTCTGAAAACATACCGTGATGACATTAAAAGCAACAGTTAACAAGGTGAAAAGAGTACTATCAAAATCAGTCACCAACTCACAAGGAAAGGTCTACCAGCCAAAGAAAAAGGCACACAATAGACCTATTCAAGTCATCACAAAAGTGTGCGCCAATGGCTCCCTTCCTCAAAAATTTCAGAAATTAATAGATTGGTTGGTAAATTGGCTGGGGTTTCCTGGCCAAAAACATTTGCAAAATATTCAATTTTAAAAGTTTTCACTTTATTATAAAAGTAAATAATGTGAGTTAAAAATAAAGTATAGAATTTCGTGCTGCATTTTAGGAAAGAAATTATTAAAATACTAGAGAAAGAATAGCCACTTAACCCTTACTATAACTTGATCACTGCTCCTTGATGATAGTGTTGCTCTAAGTGAAAATTTTATTTTTTCCCTTATAATACCGATATTTTAATTAGAATTAATGTTTTCTGTGCATATCATATCCAAGCTCATCACATAAACAAAGCAATGATTATTAATTCGAACAGCAATGGTTGACAGGGTAGGTCAAATGTAGTTCCTTGTGTATAATCATGTGTGCCTAAACTTCACTGAAAGCAAGACATTTTCATTGGGACTTAAATAATCAATTAAATAAACCAATAATTTAATAAGTAATAAATGCTTAATTGGCTTGATTTGGGAAGGGTAACACCTCGTTCTATGCAGATGAAGTTTTCTGAGCAGGTGATTTGAAGAAGAACAAACTAATAGCATTGAAAGAAGAGTGGAAGAGAATAATAATGAATAATATAAAAGGAATATCTGCTTGAAGACATCCTGTCCTGATCTGGTTAATGGGAGGAAGTCTAGGAGGCACAGTGATAGAGTTCCTGAGGTAAAGTGTGGTGATTAGGACACAAGTCCTGTGAGATAGTGTGGAGAAAATAAGTAAGTTTGGGGAAATGCAATTCCATCCTTTGTGTTTAATTTTGTTTTAATTGGCCTTTCACAAAATGAATTTATCACAGAATTATTTTCTCCATAAATTAAGAACCCTCACAATGCCCCTTGGGAGAATTCTGGTCTAAGAGTGGTAGGAAATAAGGACTACTAATTAATGAGCCTCCTCCGTAATCATTGCTTCTTTGGGACAAAAATGATTAGATTTAGGTCATACATATTATTTGGCCCTCTTTAATAAGTTATAGAGTCATTGAATTAAAATGGACTTGCCTTTAATAATGTTCTATGTCTACAATACAAGGTCCTTGTAACTGCTGCTCCTGAAAGTAAATCCTCTTCATGGAGAAGCCACAAGCCCTACAGATTTTAGACAAGTGGCACTCAGGTTCTAGTGTTTCAGCTCTCAAAGATGTTTCTTCAGGTGCTTCTTTGCTTAGTCTACAAACGTTTGTAATATCTTAAACTTGGACTTGAACCAGATAAAGGCTTCTAACTATGTTTAATTCCAAATCACACTATTGAGTAGCTTTGCCTAATGAAACATTAGAAATGATTCTTAAAGAATATGGAAGTTGTTTTTAAAATATGTGAGTTCCAAAAAGAACTTGGGACTTTAAAAGGTCACTAGCCCCTTATTTGCATAAGTAAAGCTTAAAAGAAAGTTCTGGTGATGTCTAAGATAGCTGAACAGCCAAGTTTAAACTAGGAGCCCAGGCCTCTGTGAGAGGACTGTTTCTATTACCAAACAAGGAAAACAGCTCCCCTAGGATGTCCAAGGTTGATCTCTAGTTTCCATGTAGACATAAATGCATAAATATACACACATACACACATCAAACAGCCTGATAGGGAACTGGTCAACAACTATAATGGACATGCTATATTCATCTTTTCTTTTCCTTTTTTGGAACATAATTTTTTTTAAGAAATGTTTTGTTGTGTATGCTGCTTGTACACTTTATGTATTTGTGCATCTTTCTAAAACAATCACAGGTAGAAGATAAGCGATTTAGAGACTTTTTCAAATGTAGGATGATGTTTAATGTGGGGATGAATATAGAATTTTTGTAGGAAGTTACAGATATTTTTGCATTTTAGGAATAGGACTCAGTTCCACAGTTGTAATTTGTAGATAGATTTCTCAGATTACCTGCAAAGATACAATGATAGTTTTGGCTGGTCCTCGCTGAAAGTCTATGTTTTGTAGGTTTAAGTTTGATGTCAGTGTCTTAGCTTTTTAACTGAAGTGAAATGGATTATCTGTAAAAGACCATGTTCCCGAAACCATCCTTCTAAACCCATGTGATGAGAGCAATCTGTGTTCCACGATCAGCTCTCTTCAGTTTCTGATTATCACCCCTTATGTTTTTCTGCTAACATCACCAGATGCTTATTACAGTGAGATTATGAATTTTCTAATTACAATTAATCCTTTTAAATATGTTTCTATAAATGGAATTAATAGAAGAAAGATTCTTTAAATCCTTGAACATATAGTTAGAAATACCATCTGGTGATACATTTCTAATAGAAAAGCAACAAATTGAAATTAAAGATGCCTAGTAAGGAAACTATTCTTTCTACTCCTAAATGTATCCTGTTTTCTATTGTAATTAAATGGAAGTGTGATTTGACTAGTAGTATAATTATGAAAAAAAATCAAACTTTAAGTTGTTATTTGTATATATAAAATATATACCACAGTCATTCATAGAAAAATTAATTTTAAACATAACTTCATAGATTATGTAGTTTTTATATAGTTCTTACCCATTTGCCACATTGATTTGTTTCTTTTAATGATATAAAAATAACATACAGAATAGTTTGAGGAGTTACATCTGATCTTTACGTGTTTTTCTTTTATATTTTAAATCTCAGATTTATAAAGAAAGCTGTCTGAATACCAGGGAAATGTCCTGGTTTTCTTGCTATCCAGGGTCCTCAGATGCACAAGTATTGTTATTTTACTACAACTCTGCATTTTATGGCTCCTCACTTATCTTTCTGTTTCTCTCCCTTCCCTCTTTCTAATTCTTTCCTTAAAACTATTTTAATTAAGACTACATGGTAGACATTTATTCTTATATTCTGCAGAATATATTATCTCAAACCAAAAGTATCTTTTTTTATAACTACAGTTCAATATTTAAGCCAAGAAATTAAGAAGCATGTGAGAAGAGCATTGGATTGTAGATATTGTTAGTATGATGTTCCTTATAGTAAAGTAAAATGTTGATCAAATAATGACCTCGGTTCCTATGTCTTTTGGACTTTTCTACACTCTAATATTTCTGAGGCTTGGTTTTCTGGCACAAATATTTTTGAAAGGTACTGACAATCTATTTTGTAGACTGTCCCTTAATTTGAGTTTGTCTGATGGTTCCTCATAATCAGAGTCAAATTATGCTAGACTTTAAAAGTTACAGTTTTATAAGATGTCAATTTTATAACAAATCACATTCCTGTTTATAACTCTAAGTCAAGCTAATTATTTGTCATAATTGCATCAAAGATGATATTTATCTCTAGCTTTTTGGAAGAAATGATTCTCCTATGAGATTTTTATATGTGTTTTGTAATGAACAAGCTTCTCTAAATTATGAAACTCTTGTCAATTTTATGGTATATAAGATCAAATAAATTGTTCTGAAATTTTCCAAAGAAATCAATAAAATGTGAAAGTGTCTATCTTTTCTTCACAGTGAGCCCTGCCTGCCCACAGAAGCGAAGACACTCTTCTCTATCCTTAGATGAACTCAAATTCTTAGCGCAGCTAACAGAATCCTTTTTGAAGCTGGAAAACAACATTCAGGATCTGTTTGAAGAAATGTTTTTATTGCTTAAGATGCCCAGGAATTCTCCAGGTACTGTACTCTTTAGTTAACCATGCATAGACATTTTTTTCTCTGATTGTTCCCTGCCACTTTTAATCTGTACCATTATTTGAATGAAGTACATGGTGAAGTTATGTAGATTAATATTCAGCATGACACACAGTGTGGGTTTTTTTTTATTGTTACACCTTGGGAGTCTTTAATTCTAATGGGGGAAAATAATCCTGAATTTGTTTTGGATTATTGCCCTTAGCTAAAATTGTATCTTTTTTTTTTTTTTCCCGAAGATCCACAGGCTAGCCTGTTGAAAGAACCACAGGCTGGCCTGCTGAAAGAACCACAGGCTGGCCTGCTGAAAGAACCACAGGCTGGCCTGTTGAAAGACAAACAGACCGGTGGTGGAGCACCTGTGCTCTGGCTGCAAGCAGCCCCGTGACCTCCCCCGTGACCTCCCCTGTGACCTCCTCCAGCAGTGTTCCTAGCTCAGCAGCCGAGCTCTCTCACCCTTCCAGCAGTCCTGGAGGAATACACTAGTTCTCTCCTTGCAGGGCCAGATACTTCATATTCCACTATCTAAAATGGAGTTGTGAAAATTAAATGACCTAGCACACTAGGTCCTACATAAGATATTTAAAAGATATAATCACCAGTCAACAAATGTGAGTTATTATAAATACTCATTGTAATTTTATACTGTTATTCTAAGTTATAGAACATTTTACCATGCAGGTTGAAATGTTTCGGACCATAAGAGCAGAAGTCAAAGGCAATGGCCAAGATCCACTCTTAGCTGTCTTGTGTGTATTTTTCAGGGTTTTCATTTTATCCGCAATGATGTATGACGTTCTCTTTCACATACTACCATGTGGCATGCTAAAGAAGTGGCTCATCCTCCAAACAAACTGAGGGAAGCAGGGATTAACTATCCACATTTTTGACATACAAACCCCGTATCTAAGAAAAATAAATCTTTAGCCTCTCCCTATATAGTTTTGCATTTCTTTATTTACTTTGACTTACATATTAGAAAAGACAGTAACTGGGGGTTGAAGTTTGTTTTATGTTTAGCATAGTTAAACGGCTTTCTGTCTTTCAGGTTCGCTTTAGGTAGCACTGTTATAAAGTACGTAATACAGATCATTGCATTTGTTCATTTTCTATTACTGTAGCGAACTTTCTGAGCCTGGTTAATTTAGAAAGGAATAGGGTTTATTTACCTCCTGCTTTTGGAGAAAGTCCAAAATGTATGCTGACTCGGGTGAGGACCCTCCCAAGGATGGTGTTGCCAGTGCCCACCCAGTGCATTCTCCTTTCACTACCATCTGGGAAGCTAAACTCTAACGTAAGAACTCTTGTGGGACATACTCCAATACACCAAACCTATAACCATCACTTTACCAAATTTCAGCTCATTAAAAATATAAGGGAGGAGTACAGATTTCTGATGCTAGCAATCATGGAAGACAGAAAATGCTTTATGCAAAAGACAAATAGGAAATGGAGAATTAATTAGGAGGTAATAAGAGCATTAATTGGTTATCTAAATGGAGTTGATTTAGCTCAGAAATTTTTGAGCACTAAGACTTTCAAATTATTGGTGATATGCTAAGGCCCCAAAGAATTGATATTAGCTACTGGCACCCATCCATCATGACCAGCCAAGATAATGCTTCCTCACTTTCCTATATTCAGTTCTTTTCAGAAGTAAAGACATAGAGTGAATTCCAGAACATCAAGGTCTCTCCCCACCATCTTATTTTCATCCCAGTACTGTGGTGGTATTCTAATTGTACTGAAATGTGATTTTGATTGTATGTTAATAAATAAAGTTGCCCAGCGGTCAGAGCCATTAGAGCCATAGACAGAGTGTGGCGGTGGTGGTGGCACACGCCTTTAATCCCATAGATCTCTGTGTGTTCAGGGATACAACCAGCATTGGAGACATATGCCTTTAAGACCTGGGGAGCTGTACATACAGACAGTGACGAGGCAGTCACGTGTTTGGGTTTACAACCAATGAGAAGGCAGAATGACTATGAAATGACTTACACACAGGAAAATAGCTCTCTTTCGGGAAACTGGAACCACCGCAGGAGGAAGGATGAGATTTTAGCTCTGAGCTCTGATCTCTTGGCTTTCTCTTTTACATTGGTTCTTTGTTTCTTATTTAATAAGATGGTTGGATACATCTACATAGTACAGCCCTTGACAATATGTATCAATTATGAGAGAGAGCTTTGTTCTTAAGTGAAACATAACTAACATTGTTCGAGGAATATGGTAAGGATATGAAACTGAAATAGACAAGAATTGAAGAGAAGATTTTAGCTGTTGATTTTAGAAAAAAAAATGAAAAGCTTATTCTACTGCATTAGATTAGGATTTAGCCTTGGTGAGGCTTCTGTACTCTGTACACTCAAGAGCAGGCATTATGATTGTTGCAAAAAAAAAAAATCTGTAATCACCTCACAATATACAGTTACTGCTTGTAGATGTAACCAACCGTCTTATTAAATAAGAAACACAGAACCAATGTAAAAGAGAAATCCAAGAGATCAGAGCTCAGAGCTAAAATCTCACCCTTCCTCCTGCGGTGGTCCTAGCTTCCTGAAAGAGAGCTATTTCCCTGTGTGTAAGTCATTTCATAGTCATTCTGCCTTCTCATTGGTTGTAAACCCAAACACGTGACTGCCTCGTCACTGTCTGTATATACAGCCCCCCAGGTCTTAAAGGCATATGTCTCCAATGCTGGCTGAATCCCTGAACACACAGAAATCTATGGGATTAAAGGCGTGTGCCACCACCACCGCCACACTCTATCTATGGCTCTAATAGCTCTGACCCCCGGGCAACTTTATTTATTAACATACAATCAAAATCACATTTCAGTACAATTAGAATACCACCACAGCTGCTAATCCATATTTGTGGGTTATCAAATTCAATATTTACAAGTAATTTTTGAGCGACAGGTATAAGAAATACCTCAGTAGTAGAATGTCTCTTTTTGACAGGTGTATTCTTTAATTTTTCAAAATATTTATTGTACTGCAACAATATTTTTAATAATTCCCTAACACTAAAAATAATGTCTGCTGTCAGAATACTGTTAATGCAGATTTGCTGATTAAAATCATATTAAAATTTCTCTAACTTACTCTAATTTCACTTCATACTGATGATCTAGAAATGTTGTTAAACAATAAACAAAAAATAAAATGTGTGCGTGGCCGTGGGGGGGGGGGGCATGTGGAAATAGGAAATCAAATTGTAAGAACTGATTCTTTCCACCATGTCGATTCCAGGGATTGAACTCAGGTTTGTCAGACTTGGTAGCAAGCACCCCCACCCTGGAGCCATCCCACAGGTCTTTGCGATATATGCATTCTTTGGTGTTGAAATTCATGGGTTTGGGTTTTGGTCTTGGTTTTGTTTTGTGTAAGAAAACCAAGATTGCATTGATCCTACACAACTCTATATAAATGACTGTAAAGAATGATCTTGAAGGAAATTGTTGGGGGAAATAATCATCTGTTTCTTTGAATGTGTCAGTGTTAATCAGTTCTTATCAAAAGCTTTGGCTTCTCAAATTAGGAGGAAAAGATACCCTGAGCTGAATGATTATAGAAAGCAAAGGAACCTAGCTGTGCGTGTTTTTCTAGAAACTCTTTTTGGGAGAGAATGAAGGGAAAGAGAGCAGACCAGGTGGCTTCCTGGGTCTTTGTTTTCATTGGCGCGTATTTTGTTAGCTTGAAAACAGTGACCTTATGTGATTATATGATCTAAACAATCCAAAGAAAGTAAAGGTTTTCCCCATTGTCCAGATGTTTTAAAAATATCCACGTGCTTAACATCAATACAGCAAATATAAAGATAATTAACCAAACATTTGACTTTCTACTTTAATGTTTACTATTATATTATAGACTCATCCAAATTGGCAGTTCTCTTAGTAATCAGAATGTGAACAAGAGAATTTGTAGAGACAAGAGAAATCTTTGAGAAAGAAAATTTAGTAGTTCTCCCTGTTTGTTTTTGTTTGGTCAGATTTGATGGTTTTCTGACTTCACCATTTAGAAAGTGATTGACTGAATTGATGCCATACTGCATTTCTTTTGTGTGGTTGTATTTTTACGGGCTTGCTTTAGGTTTGATTTTGGGGGGCCATTTCTGATGCTTCTTCAGAATAAAGTAGTTCTCGGGCAGTTCCTCAGTTTTTCCAAAGGTGGCATCTGAGATTTATCTAAACCAGGAGGCTTCTTGGCCCGCGCTTCCCTTTAGCACCAGCAAGGACAAAGCGCAATGGCTGCTTCAATTGGATGTAAGAAGAACACTTAGGGTTTGTCTCAGAAGAATCAAAGATTTCAGATCTTCTAAAAGATTGTTTGTACTCTTAGGGGGTCTTAAGAGGGGTCAAATGGCTTCTAAGAGTTCCTTAGCTAGATGGTTAAGGGATTGTATTAGGGAGGCGTATGTAGTTAAGGTAAAGAGGCTCCTAGGGCTTCTAAAGCTCATTACTCTAGGACTTTAGCTGTTTCTTGGGCAGAGAGGTCGAAGGCTTCCACATTGGAAATTTGCAAGGTGGCCACCTGGGCTTCTCTTCACACTTTGTTATGGTATTATCTCTTGGATGTAGTCTCTTCTACAGATTCAGCTTTTGGTGGGAGGTTGCTTGTGAGCCAGAAAAGAGCAGTGAAGAAAAGAAAGACTTGCACTTCCCACTCAGAGCTGCCAACAAGGCAAGTTGCTTTGAAGTGCACACAATGGGAACCTATGAAGACCAATTTGGGTGTGAAAGTGGATGTCACAGGGAAGTACTGCCAACCTCCAGTCCCTGTGAAAGAGAGCAAAGCGGCAGCGTGCAAAGGAGCCAGAAGTGTAAACTAACCACAGAGAACTCTGTAGGGGAAGCTGGTGAGCGGCTGGCACTCGTGTGACCCTCTGTGCTCTTCTGAGGTTCTGAAGCCAGGCTGTGCTTAGAGAGGCCACTGTAGATTTCATGCAAATAACTGTTTTCAAATGCTGTGCCAAAAGTAGACAATAAAGTATGTACAGAGTTTTTAATATATTTTAAGTATGTACAGTAATTCCCCAATTGTTCAAAGAACTCATAGAATTTTATTTTGTCAAGTTTTGAAATTGACCAATTGAATTACAAATAAATATAAAAATGCAGCAATGTTGTATCCATGAGATATTAGTGTGTAGCCAGTGTTACTAATCCTGCCTAAAAATGACCAGTTTTACTTTTACACTTAAAATTAAGCTTCTTAAAAGTCTTTTAATTTGGGAGTATTATATTTAAAAAATTAATATAAGTACTTGTAAGTTACTCATTCTGGATTCATGAGCCAGCAAGAAAAGGCTTAGAAATATTGTCTTTGTCTTACTCATCTTGAAGGTTAGCAGGTGGTTTCTACCATCTGGGCACTTTGTTTATTGAATAAATATAATGAATGTATTTGGGAGTGAAATGTTAAATAGAAGGTAGTCAACTTCTTCCCTAAGACTTAAACTCTAGCTCTACAATGTCAGATAGTTACTTCCAGAGATAGATCTGAAAAGACTATGCTTTAAAGGTAAATACCTCTTAAAACTAGCTAGCTTTATGAGCTTCTATAGAGTATTCAGATAAATTGGTTTTGAATAGTACTATATGCATACCATAAAGCCTTTGAACAAAACAAAGGGACATATAGTCAGGATGAAATTGCATCTTTTTTCTACTTGTCTACTTTCTGGAAACAACGACCTCCACACATGCTCCTATATTAAAACAATAAATGGTTGTCATTCTATACAAGGGGTCTGTTCATTAGTAATTAGGAAAATGCAGAAACACTTCCCGATCAAAGAGAAGGAAGCAAATTCAAAGTCATTAATTCTAAAAGAACCAACTGGGACTAGAGAAATTACTCAGTCATTAAGAGCACTTGCTGCTCTTCCAGAAGACCTAGGTTCAGTTCCCAGTACCCACCTTGAGCAGCTCACAACTGCTTATAACTCTAGTTCCAGAGAATCCAATGACCTCTTCTGACTTTGGCAGGCTGTGCATGTATATGGTGTAAATACATATGCTATAAAACACACGTGCACATCAAAAGAATAAATCTTGAGAAAAAAAAGTGACAACCATTCTAGATGTGATTAACATGTTCAGGTTCAAGCAGGTTAAGATAATGGTGTAGAAAAGCTGCACACAGAGTAGATGTACATACATAAACATAGAAATATATAACTACACAGGGAATATATGCAGTAAGATGTTGATTGTTGCCAATATTAAAATGATGCAGGCATATACAAGATATAGAGCTCCTATGAATATACAACTTGATGAAGTCTATATGCTAATCATAATAATATTTGCTATACATGATGAAGAGTTTTCCATTGTTATACATAATTTAATTAGGTATTCATTGATGACCATTTACCATGCTCTACTTCATTTGTTAGCATGATGGTATGGCAAATTTTCTTGGACTCTGGCAAACTTTCTTGGGCTGTGTCTTATATTTACTCTACTCTATCTGAAAGGTAAGTTTCTTATGTAGAATTGTTAAATAAATAGTCATGTTCACAAAGAAGATGAAAAGACACAAACTAAAAATAAGAGTTGCAAAAAACATGTGTGATAATGGATTCATATCCAAATATACAAAGAACCTTTAAAATTCAACAAGACAACAAGCAACCTGGTTTTAAAATACATAAAATATCTGAGCAGACATCTCACCAAAGATGACAGATGGTGACTAAGCATATGAAAAAAAAAAGATGCAAAAAATAGTACGTCACCATGGGAATGCAAACTAAAATGAGGTATTATTGTATACCTATTAGAATGGCAAAAATCCAAAGAATGCTAAAAATACTACTTTCTGGCAAGTATGTAGCACAAAAGTAACTCTGCTCATTGCTGCTAGGAATGTAAAATGATAGAGCATCTTTGCTAGTCATTTGGCACTGTGTTACAAAGCTAAACATAGTCTTACCATATGATCGAGTAATTGCACTTCCAGGTGTTTATCCAAATGAGCTGAAAACTTATGTCCATGCAAAAACCTGCCTATGAATGTTTATAGCAGCTTTATTCATAATTACTAGAATTTGGAAGCAACTAAGATGTTCCTCAGTAGGTGAGTCAATAAACAATCTGTGGTATATCAATATAATGGAATATTATTCATCAATAAAAATAAGATTCTCAAGCCATGAAATGATATGGAGGAACCAAGAATGCATATTGTTAAGTGGAAGAAGGTAATATACAAAGATTATATACTGTATGATTCCAACTATGTGGTATTAGCAAAAGACAAAACCACAGGAACACTGAAATTATCCACCTTGCCAGGGAAGGTGAAAGGAACGCTGCACAGGTTGTACAGGTGGTTTTAGAGCAGTGGAGCTGTTCCATATGACACATTGTGGTAGAGACATGAACTCATGGACTTGACAGTGTCCATAGAATTATTTAACACATCGGTAAATCCTAGGGGGAACTCTAAACATACATAATAATGTTTTAGTATCAGTTTATCAGTTGCACAAATATACAACATCACCATAAGATGTTAAACATAGGAGAACTAGAGGCTGGAGACACGTCTCAGTGGTTAAGAGTACTTGCTGCTCTTGCAGAGATCCAATATGTCCTTCAAGGGCAGACCTCTGTGACCCTAACTTTCTTCCACTACAACCCATCTGTTGGCTGATTCACCACTTCTTAATAGCTCCAGAAGGTAGAGACCAAGGCTTTACCCTGCAGATCATTTGAGGGACACTTACCCAAACAGAAGCAGAGGTGTTACTACCTAAGCAGGCATTCAGAAAACACAAGTGTTATTTCTTTCTGGACATTCTATTCCTTAGAACATATTCACACTTAAATTCATAGAACCACATTCAAAAGGAAAACAACACCCATCTGCTAAATGAATTTATTGGTTAGTCACTACTGAGAAAATCACCAATGTGGTTAGAGAATACAGAGAATCTAGTTCTTAAAATTCCTTGAAGGCTAGTAAAAGAAAAGAAAAATGGGATTATAGTACGTAATTTACCATCCCATACTAATTCCAAGCCACAAAAAGGTAAAGGCTAAATTATTCATTTAATAAAATCTTGATGGAAAAGTGTTAAGTTTTCTTCTTGTATTTATTTTCTACATTTTGAAGGTCTTCTCTCCCACCACGAAAAGAGCTCCTTCATTATAAAACTTAACATTGCAAAAATAATTCCATTTTAAGAGTTAGTGATTATGTCTCTCCATGTCTGTCCCAGGTTTTTGTTTTTCAAATTAACCATTGTTAATAATTACTAAAAGCATCCTGATCTACTGTTGTCTTTCTAGGCATTTTGTTCTTTGATGATGATGATGGTGGTGGTGGTGGTGGTGGTGGTGGTGGTGGTGGTGGTGGTGGTGGTGTGTGTGTGTGTTATGTGTTTGTGTGTATGCTCATGTGTGCAGATACATGTGCATGTTTTTACGTGCAAGTAGAGGTTACAAGTCAGCATTGGGAGTCTTTCTCAATTTCTCTCCAACTTTTTAAAATTTTGCATTTGTGTTTGTGTATCTCTGTGTGTGCCGGTATGTGTGGATGTGTTCATGCCACAGCACGCATATGGAAATCAGAGACGACTTTCAGGAGTTCTTTATGTCTATGATTTAGGTCATGGGAATCAAACTTAGGTCACCAGGCAGGCACCTTCACTTGCTCAGCCATTTTGCAGAACCACCAGATTATCAAATCTGGCACCTTACAGTTGGACTACACCAGTTGGCCAGAACCCCCCTGGGGTCCTCAGTGCTGAGATCATAGTCAAGAGCCCCTGGTTGTACGTGGGTGCTTGGGATCAAAGTGAGGTCCCCATTCTTGTGCAGCAAGCTCTTTATCAATTGAGTTGTTTCCCCAGCCCTTTTTGTGAGAAAATGTTAGTATTTCATGTAACCCCGCCAGTTTTAATTGTAGTACTCTAAACTGTTACTTCTGTGACTTCAGACTCATGAAGTGTTTCCAGCCTGTTCCACCAGGCCAGACAGAAGTTAACTTTTGAAATTAACAAAGAAGTTAATGTTTATTTTCTACTCTTATGTCGTCCTGTATTGTCAACGTGAGTGTAGAGAAAGGATCTTCATTCTGCAGATTACACATGCATGTATGCCAAATATGAATATAATTGCAATCATACAGATTTCATCAAGTTGTGTACTTACAAGGAGTCTCTATCTTGTATATGCCTGTATAATTGTAATACTGCCCCGAGCCTGTATCTTACCGAGTATATTCCCTATGTATCCACATATGTGTATGTTTATGTGTATGTATCTACTGTGTATTGCTCTTCTATGTAATTAGTATGTTAATCACATCTAGAATAGTTGGTTCTTTTGAAAAAAGATTTATTTGTTAATGTGTGTGTGTGTGTGTGTGTGTGTGTGTGTGTGTGTGTGTGCCAGAGTACATGTGTATGCATCACGTGCATTCATTGCCTGCAAAGGACAGAAACAGGCATCCGATTCCCTGGAACTGGAGTTACAGTTAACGTTGAACTTCCTGAAGTACTGGAACAGTCCTGGATCCTCTAGAAGAGCAATAAGTTCTCTTAGTGACTTAACCATCCCTCCAACCCCAGTTTGTTCTTTTTAAATTAATGCTTTTGTATTTGTTTCCTTCTCTTTGCTTAGGAATATTGGAAAAATCTGATAGGGAAGCCATGGTAGAGAAACATTCATCAAATGAAACCAACATTCCTCCAGAGCCATTATTACCAGTCAAAGAGGTGAGGCTTTTTATTCACATATAACAAGTTTACATTTCCATGAGTCTATTGTGAATCAAAATATCTGAGTTTTCCCTTTGCTCCCAAATAATCTTTACTGAAATTTCCTCAGAAGCTGTAGGCAAAAATCCAGAAGTCTTACCATCAAGTAACTAAACAGCAGATGCTGACAAGGGTGTTGGGAACTAATCCTTATACACTGTTGGTGGGAATGTAAATTAGGCCAGCCACAATGGAGATCAGTGTGGAGTGCACAGCTACACCTACCATGAGACCTTCCTGTGCCACTCCTGCTGTATACAAGGAGGAGTCTAAGTCACCACACGGTAGGGACAGCTACTTACTCATTTCGTTATGCCTCCACTGGCAATCGCCAAGTTATAGCATCAGACAGCAATCAGACAGTAAAATGAATGGATGAAAAATGTAGAATACACATAGCAGATTTATTCATTCATAAAGAACAAAGTGACATGATGCATTGTGGACACAAGGCTGTTGAAATGAAAATAAAGACGATAGGCTGAAGGGGCATGACAGTTTGACCTGGTCTGTGTTTGTTTACTCAGTTTACTCTGTTTGTGTATGGAACTAGAGATTATCACATTAAGTGAACAAGCAAGTCTCAGAAAGACAAATGGATGTTTCGCTCAAAGCATGGATTCTAGATTAGACAAGACTTTAAGAAGAAGGGGGTCTGACAGGAGTAACGGGGGACTAGCTAGAGGTGAGGGGTAAAAGAAAATAGGAAACGAGAATAACAATGAATCTGATCAAAATACTTTGGATAAGTACGTGAAGATGTCATAACAAGACCCATTAATTTATACAAGTAATATAAGCTAACAAGTTAAAAATGTTTTTAACAAAAATAAAGTTGGGTCATTGTTCTCTTGCACAATCAGGTTCATGAGAATGGTATGAAATTTTTGTTCCCATCTTGGCTCAGGATCTGTATTTTGAGAATGTGAACTATAGATAACAATTGAAAAGTGATAAAATGCTGATTTTCAAAGGAAAGGCATGAAGGGTTGAATGAATCTCTTTGTCTACTTGTTCAGGATTCATTGCTATGCTTCTACTCTCTTCTGTATTGTAGCGAATCGTGTCTACCAGGCTCTCATGCTTTCTGCATTGTGGGAATGTCTGTATAATTAAAGGTATTGATGAAATATTGGAGTGCAGAAGTTGCAGAGAAAAAAATTAAAATCCCCCAGCTCTGCGATCCCATGGCAATGCTGTGACTCCTGGCCACAAAACATTCTGCGTGTGATTGGAGTCCCACTGGGCAGCTGTGCCTTGATTTAGCCTCTGTTGACAGCCTCGGTCTCTCAAAGCACAGCGACTTTGCTTTGCTTTTTCTGTCTTGGGTGTGATTATGATTTGCTGCTGTGTTGTGCTTCACAGTTGGCTTGGCTTTGCCTTTCTCCCGTCACCTGGGTCACTGTTAGTTACCTGTGCTTCACTCAACAAAATACCCAACACAAGGAACTTAAGGAAAGAAGAATGTATTTGTTTATGGGTTCAGATTTCATTCCAGAATGGGTGTGGGAGAAGTATGATAGCAGAAGCAGCTCAGTCCACATCAGCAGGAGCCTGTTCACATCGTTATGACAAACAGGAAGCAGATAGTGGGACAGGAAGCACCCCAAATCAATACAATCCAAGGACATTCCTTAGTGAGCTACATCCTCTTGCTATGCCCTACCTTCTAACATTTCAACAGCCTGCCCAGAAAAGACCACCTCGTGGGAGTGAGTGTGCAAGCCTGAGTTTGTTAAAACAGTGGTTCTCAACTCTCTGATGTTGTGGCCCTTTAACACAGTTCCTTGTGTTGTGGTGACCCCCAACCATAAAATTATTTCATTGTTACTTCTTGCCTAAAACTCTTCTAATGTTATGAATCATAATGTAAATCTGATATGCAAAATATCTGATATTGAACCCCCAAAGGGGTTGTGACACACAGGTTGAGAACCACTGCTGTAGAGAGACATTGCGCATTCAAGCCATAACAGAAATTAGTTCTCTACATTAAACTCTTCCTTTTGAATTCCTTACATAGTTTCTGCTTTCTCAATTAATCCTGAGTAATATGCTGCATAAATATTTTAAAAGACCAAAGTCTGTATAATTTATAACAGTTCCCAGTCTAGAAAGCAAGGGATATGGTCAGGAATACTCTAAAGTATATATAGTACTTCAACAACAACAATAACAACAAGAAGAAAATCAAGCTCAGCGTGAATCTAGCATTATGTAATAAAAAATAAAGTTCAGTAATTCTGAACTGTTGTGTACTGAAAAGAAAGCCACTTCGTTCTTTCTTGTTTTCTTGGATTAACTAACAAATGTTCTTTATTTTAACTGGAATGTGTGTGATGCCAAATATCAGATGGGAAGAGAATAAGCAATCTTTCATGAAAACATAGACTTTTAGAAGATGGTGTCAGTGTGTAGAGGTTTGCAGTTTTCTTTGTATGAGTAGTGATTTATGTCTTTGTTTCTCATACTTGGAGGGGAATTCATATGGCCAGCATATTACAGTCACATATCAATTACCACAGGAAAAGATCATCCCTATGCAGGCAGAGAAAAAAGCATAGACAGGCATAGGAACAGTGACTCCAGCCACAGCAATCAGTCACAATTTCTACCAAATATGTTCTTTGCATGATTGGAAGATTTTAATGAATATTTGTGCTCCAATAGAGATATAAGCAAGCAAACAAACCAGGGCTTTTGTTTATTGCTTTTCATTTTTATGGAGGTAGTTTCCTTTAACATTTTTATCATTAACATGTTCCAAAGAGTTACTGTTATGCCACAGGCTGTAATTTTTCTACCTCTAATGACCTATATTTGATGCCCACATCCCAGGTGGAAGGGAAAACGTATTCCTGAAAGTTGTCCTCTGACCTTCACTTATAAGTAAAGAGATTTAGTTATTGGTTAATTGTACCCAAATACAATTGACAGACTTGTTTCAGCTCTATGTTGCTAAAGGATCAAATAAATTTTAGACAGGAAAGTTCAGTTGCATTTAACTATAGTAAAACAGGGGTGGTTATTTTGACTACAGAGTTGTAGACTCATGAGTTGTATATAAACCATCTATTGTTTTCTATATCTGTATAAAATGTGTTAAAATGATGTTGGATTGGATAAACATACAAAACATTAGGCTAATGATTTTAATCTTGGTAATTCATAGGTTTATTATGATTTGTGTGTGTGTGTGTGCGCGTGTGCGTGTGCGTGCGAGTGCAAGTGAAAATGCACATGTGCCAGGACACACCAGTGAAGATGAGAGGACGACGTTCAGGAATCTGTTTTTTCCTTCTACCGGGGGATTAGGGCTCAAAGTGAGGCCACCGAGTTTGCATAGCAAGTTCATTTGCACATGTCTTACCTCACTGAGCCTTCTCACAGGTCCTGATTGCAGAAGTCTTTGACTGACAGGGACATAGAAACCGCCCAGTTCAACTCAGTCTTCTAACTAAAAACTCTGATATCAAGAAAAGCAAAAGATCAATCAGTGATTTATCGACTCAGGACCTACTTTTTAAAATATTTTATTAGATTTACTAATAAAGTGTATATATGGTTAGGAGAGTGTTATGTGCACCTGTGTGCAGGTGCTGGCGAAGGCCAGGAAGCAAGGCACTGGGTCTCTGGGACTAATTAAAGGAGGTTGTGGGCCACCAGATATGGGTGCTGGGAACTGAACTCCATCCTCTGCAAGAGCAGCAAGCACTCCAATTGCCGAGTCATTTCTCTAGCCCTAAGCCTATAGTCTTCTGTATTTGGAGTAGGTGACATGTTAATACAAACAGGAACTGCTAAAACAGCTCTATTTCTAAGCATAGATTTAGTCTACTTACTTCTCATGGTTTTAGTACTTTAAAGAACATCAGGAAACTTGAGGGACATCTACATTTACAGATATATTTCCGTATGAGACCAAGACTAAAATAAAAAAATAAATAAATAAACCAAGTGTGTCAATTAGTTTTTGTCATAGAAGAGGGAACTTAGCTGAAGAATTGCTTCCATCAGATTAGCCTCTATGTGAGTCTGTGAGGCATTTTCTTGATCGATGATTGATGTGGGAGAAGGCATGCCATTGTGGGCAGCGCCACCTTTGGTCATAGGCTGTATTAAAAACTAAGCTGAGCCAGCCAGAGAGCAAGTCAGTGAGCAACACTCCTTCATGCTCTCTGCTTATGTTTGTCTCCAGGTTCTTGCTCAGATCCCCCTCAATGATCAGCTGTGATTGGCATGTGTGAGCCAAATAACCCCCCCTCCCTAAGTTGCATGTGGTCATGGTGTTTTATCACAGTAATGAAAGTAAATTGGGACTTCAAGGTTATAACATTCAATTTTCATTTTGTTGTAAGAGAAAGAAACCGTATGAAGTTGGGTGGGAAGAGGTGGAAGGTCTGAGAAGATAGAGGGAGGAAGAATATGATCACAATATATAGGATAAGAAAAGTTAAAATGTGAAATAAATAAAAGAAAGCAAAGCTATCTGAAGAAGCTGCATATGAGTATAGACTATATAATAAAAATATACTGTGAAGCCACTAAAGAAAAACAGAATGGTTATGATCTCAGTGATGCTCCTCCCGCATACAAAGCAATGCAGGCCACTTTACTTCCCCATTTCTTGCAACAAAACAATGTTCCTACCCCTTTTTTGGAAGGAGAGGCAAAATAAAATTTTAAGCAAGTTAAAACCAGAAAGGTTCAATGTGTGTTTTCTCTGAGAAATTTATTTTATTGCTGTTTTCCTTTTTTAGCTTGTCTGGAATCCTGAGATTAAAGGAGAAATCAAAGATTGAATATTAAATGCTAACTTATGTTGCAATTCTTGTTAACAATAAACTGTAAAAAGACTATAAAAATCTAATTTAGACTTTATTAAATGTATTGAATTTAAAGGTTGTTTTATGTATAGGCTGTAACTGTAGCTTTCAGCTCTCGTTAAAGATGGTTTTATTGAACTATACTTAAAAGATTAAATTTTGAAAAGGGTTTTTGATTAAATCCACGGAGGAATTAAAGTGAAATGTCAGTATATTGTGGTGTGTAAAGAATGTACTTGTTTGTGTGTATTGCTTCATTTACAAGGTAATATTCTTCAGGTTGTCAGAATGGCTTTCAGACTGTATCAAAGGATGCCTGCATTCAATATGTTGAATGAAAGTAATAATTTTATGTCAAAATATTTGTTCCTAAGTTAAAATTAATATGAATATGATTTTATAAGCATATATATATATTTCAGGCTAATTTACCAGAATTTGGCTGGAGAAATGCATTTAAAGAAATCTCTTTTGTCATGGCACACTCCATATCAGCAGCCATTGAAGGATTTTCCACAAAAGTCCTCCAACAAGAGCAAACAGAAAGATCCTCAGCTGTGAGCTATGCTATAAACCTTGTAACTGTCCCAAAAGTTTGGCGAGAAGGTCACATATTTCCTGAGGAGGAACAACCAAAGAAAGTGGCCAAGGCAAGTACCAGAGGAGATCGCTTCCTATGCTGCTGGCAGCTGTGGCATCGATTTTCCTTATCCTTACTCTTTGCAGATGTAAGGATTGTAAAAGGAGCCCTTAGGTCAACTGATGGAGTGCCCTGGAACGGGCCTGGTACCCTAGAAAACTAGACATACTAGTTTTCTTCTCTGGTGTCTATAGCCCAGAACTACCAAAAAGGACGTGTGTCTTTTTGCTGACATTCACCCCTTTATTCTGAGGTAGCCCACAGAGCGTCTCAGTGTTGACAGAGCTGGAATGACATAGAAGTCATTCTTTAGCAGGTTAAAGGGGATACCATCTTATTTTTCTGTGAACGTATAAAATCTTTTCACCTAAATGAATATCCCATCTGTGTTGAAAGTCAACAGAACCTGCCCAGGAAATATGAAGTAAGTCATTACAGATACTCTGCATTCACCTCGCTGTGGATCAGCAGCCAGTGATGGGTGTTTTTATAAGTCCTTACTCTTTCTCCTTCTGCCACTCCGAGGCTCCAGAGCTCTCCTGGGGGAGCTCTCTTGGCTGATCATGTATAGAGCAGGCTATGCCTACAGCCCCTCTACCATTAACGAGACCAGATACATAGTAAATAGTGGAAACAGACACACTTCTGAAAGATCCTGGCTCCTTACCCATAAGAGTGCTGCAAGCCACAGGAAAACATAATGGAATTTAGCTACTATCACAAAAACTACTACTTGGAAAAGTCAAGGATTTCTCCAAAGGTCAAGCCATGGCTTAAGAAGTCTTGGTGATATTTTAGCTTTTGTATATATATTAGCTGGTTCCTACAATGATTTTCTTGTAATACTATGCATGCTTCCAAGAATTTGTAACAGTGTATTTATCTAAAATACCTATCAAGCATCCAAGGCCAAATGAAACAACATCTGTCTCCTAGGTGTTCATCCTATCCTCCCAGATAGCTTTATTTCTTGCGCAGTTTAGAGTGAGACCCTCCTTCCTTACAGACTTACTAATAGACTCCTAATTTCTTACCTAACCACTTCTAGGAATGTAGATTGAGCACAATAAATTCCCTTCTTGACTAACCAATCATTATCACTCATTTGGGTTGTTAAAGAAAGCCTGCCAGCCACTGCCTGAGGAAAATTCTTACCTGCTTTTATGACCCTGCAAGAATTCAAGCCTGGTGACCTTGCCCTGCCAGAAGATCACTATGGTTTGGGTTTATAACTGAACACATCAGAGACTGGGGGAGGGGGGAACTGAGGTATAAGGAGAACAAAGAGAAGATATTGAGGATTTTGGCTAGAGAGGATTTTTGACTAGAGAACTGGAGGTCAGGATGGAGGATGAGGAAGAGGTAGATGGGAAAGTACTAGATGGATAAGAATGAGGTGAGAAGGACCTAGATGAGGCAGAACTAAGATGAGAGAATTAAGATAGAACTTAGAGGGGACAGCAGATAAAGGTAGAGACAAATCAAGCCAGAAAGGAACTAGGCTTGAGTACAGAACTGTAGCTGTGTAGACAGGATTTTATCCCAGAGGAATAAAATAGACGAACTTAGATTCATTTCCTGAAAATAAATCTCACTGTTCGTAGTTTCTCTTCTGAGCCCCTGGGAAATATATTATTAAGGCTGGTCCTTCATGGAGTAGTTTCTGTTGCTTGTAGATTATTTAAGCCAAACTGATATTCTGTGTATTATCTAGTCAAATATGTTTATATATGGAAATTTAGTAGAAGTCAATTAGGGAAAGTTCAAAAGTAATGTGAAATTAATATCAAGGATACATATATTTTGAGTTCTGTTGAATACACATAAAGGTACTGTCATGTAAAGCTGGCTCTGAGTTTTTCATGTCTGTCTGGTGAGCATAAGGTTTGAAGGTTATATATAGAAAGACATCATTTTGGTATTTCCTTATTTGACATGAAACATTTAACTTTCTACAACTGAGAAATTGATTGTTACAAAGCTGCGTCATTATATTTATGCTTGATGCCAAGTTCATTATTTAGGAATTTGGCTCCACTGCACATAAATTACATGGTGCTGTCAGAATACAAATAACTCAGCGCCACATTTATTTCTCCCTAGTTTTGTTCTGACATCATGGAAAAGCTTGACACAATGCTTCCACTGGCTCTGGCATGCAGAGATGATTCTCTTCAGGAAATTAGAGGGAACCTTGTGGAGGCCTGCTGTAAAGTAGCAACAGCTGTCCTGGAGAGACTGCAGGAGAGGGGCAAGGAGGTTCCTTCCAGAGCACCCCTGAAGAACCTGTACATTCTCCTCTCCACGGCGGCCCACGTCTCCCAGCGTTTTACGCAGTATGATAGTCTGATGAGAGAGGCAACTAGGAAGTGAGTGTCTTTTAAATTAAGTTGATGTTCATGCTCAAGGACACAGGCGCTCTTCAGATTTCAGAGAATTACAATGCTAACGTAAATCATTGAGGAGAAAATAATAATTAATATAATGGATTATTTTCATCTTTCTTGATTAGGAAATGTTTAAAAGGTCAAATATGGGTTACATTAAACTAGATGTGTAGATGATAACAAAGGCAACCTCTGCTAAAGACATGCACAAAGGAAGGCAGCCATGTTCTGCATGTTGTTATGATAAGGACTTTACTGCATCCCTTTCATGAGGCACATTAAGCTGACCACATAGAAAAGGAAAGTTAAACTTGTTTCTGTCCCACATATAAACATTTGTGAAATATTCACTTCTCAATTCTGCTTCTAATCCAACAGGCTGTTAGAACTGCCGTAGTGAATAAATGCATTTTAATCTATCTTTGTGCCTAGTGTAAACATATTGCAGGACATCTATTTAGTGATAAACGATCCATAATATTTGAAGAGGAAGCATCTGCCAATCTTAATTCTCATGCATTAGTAGTCTAAAAATACAATATGTTTTCGGTATGGAGGTAAAAGTTGCCATGGGTGCTATCAAGTGGTCTTTCTGGTTATGTTTGAATTTTGTAGAACTTATCACGGCTCCTTGGAAGGAGCATGTGGACTCGCCAGTCCAGTGCAGCCCAAGAACCCCTTCTCTGCTCTTTATTCAGCCTGCATGGTCTCCTAGCTACGAATCAAGGAAGTGTGATATAAATAGCTGAAGATAAAAGCGAAATAAATTTGGCTCAATGTAGGATACAGTTATGTTATTTCTTTAATTCTCATAAGTAGTCAGATGTTGTGATTCATACTTGAATTTATAAACAAAATATGCCAGAAATCACTTCATTTCAGTAGACTATTTTAAAGCAGTTTATGAGATAATTGACATCTACAAAATTACAACTTTTAAAAAATAAAAGGAGTGTTTATGGGATGTGTGATAGCTTTAGAAAAGTTGATTCTGAGAAGTGCATGTTGCTCTTCAGTAATAATGATAACCTAATGCCTAAATAATGCACTGATCTCTAATAACAGGCTTACAAAGAATACTTTTAGTTTTGAATGATGTATTGACAATACAGTTTGTCTCGAGTTGAAGTGCATATTTGTAGAACAGCAGATGTACGTTTTCAAAGGACTTGAAAAACAAAGGCACACTCCCCCCACCCACTTTTCTTTTTGGAAAGTGAATGTGGATACAGCCTTCAGCTTTGGAGGAAATGAATGATTGATATCTAATAATGAAAACCATTTGTAGTGCTGGAGGTTGTTGCCTCCTACCGCACAGGCCTTAAATCTCTGTCTCTTTGATCATTCCCTCTGAACAGACCCATATTCCTGGTGCCTGTCCAGCGATATCAGGAATTCATCAACACTCTACAGTTTCAGGTTACGGACTACTGCGTCAGACTTTGTGCTACAAGCATTTTACAGGATGCTGAGAGCCACCACTGGGATGACTACAAAGCTTTTTATGAGGTGTGAAGTTAAGTTTACTATTCGTCCTTTTTACACAAATATGTTTTACTGCCTACCTGCTTTCTGGCTAATTAGAAACATGAGCTCCATATTACTAAAACATGAAGGCTGTTAGGATAATATTTTTTAAATATTGAATTTGTATTTAGGAAAAACACTGTCTTTGGAAACCTGAAATAAATTAGACATCAGAACTCTCCTTCTGCTTAAAAGTAAAAATAACTTGATTTGCGTTGCAGGATTGCAGCACTGTGTGAATTGGGATATAATGAGATTCAATGACAACTCAGAGATAACAAGAACTAAGCTCAATCCTTTGTGTTTTTTCCAAAGCTTCCAGTTATAGGTGTCCTTATGTCTTTTCTTATTGTGTATTTCCATCTTGTTTAATAAATACTTGTTATTAAGTAGCTTTACTTTTATGCTTATTTTTTACTTCTCATTCTTAAGAGTACATTTTAAGACTCACATTTTAAGAACACTTTATGCTTCACTATTTTCATTTAGCTCATGTTTTGAAATCCCAAATACCTACCAAATTAAAGCCCAAATAATTCCCCAGCATAACCAAATTAAGAATCAGTTAAAATTATTCATGACCGGGCTTCATTAGTTTTTTCCCCCATCAGTCCCACAGAGTGTATATAGATCATATAATATTTGAAATTACTTCCATGCTAGGGGAAAGTATTTATATATATTTAAAAAAATATATTTTTGAGGTTTAAAAGTTTCAATGATCAGACTCATCTTCATTAGCTGTTCCATCATACCCTTTCTTCTGGATCACAGCTTATGATTTTCATTTTCCTTGACTTTCTAACCACTATGGAGTATTTAGAAAAGAGAGTGCACTTTTATTCAGCAGTCACTCCTGCCATCCCTAGGCACTACTGTTCTTGTGCCTGAGATAGCATAGATGTTGTAAAAACATTGGCCACTAATAACCCACTAATAAGAATCTCTTAGCGACTTTCCTGCTTCCTCAGGCTGTTTCATCTCTTTAGAGCCCTCCCCAGATAGATTTTTCTCTTTGCAAAAGCATCGATACATAATTTTCAAACCCGCTGTATTTCAAATATTAGTGGTAGCAGGGAGCAGAGAGGGAGAAAGTGGCAGGTATGGCTGGTGGCGGGCGATAAGAATGAAAGTACTGGTCATCCCTCTTCTGGCAGCATCACAGGCTCAACTTGCCTTAAGGTAAACAGAGTGACAGAAAGTGGAACCATCATGTTTCACACTATTTCAATATGCCCAGCTACTAATAAACAACCTTTTAAGGTGTTTAGAGTGAGGAACAGGTATCATCTCAGTATGTAGTCAGGATATGTGTTTCCTCTTTTGCCAGTCAGGGACCAGAAGAGCAGTACAGTTTAAAGAAGTGTGTGCACTGAGAACCTGTTACTGGAGCCACTGAGTATTTACCAAAACAAAACCAATTACCATGTAGCACACGTCTCTTAGATCTTATGGCAAGGCTTTAGCTTCAAAGACAGAAATAAAGAAACTGTTACTCTGTGATTACACAGTACTTGAGCTTCCATATACTTACATGGTCAGTAGTTACAATTTAATTGCAGAGTTAACAGTTCTTATTCATGCATAGGAAAAAAACGATACTACTTTCCTATTTACTGAAAATAAGATGGTTTGGAAAATAGCCAGGATTTTGAACTGTTTTGATGAGTGGTGTACCTGACACAGTTGTGTCTCACTTATTGAATCCCTTTCTCCTCCTCTCCCTCCCACGTCATGTCAGTGATCTGTAGAAGAGACTACATTTTAGAAAGCTTCTTTTAAGAGGAGAGAGATGATGCCTGGCTGACGGGAAATGAAGGGTTGAAGAGCGATCTCAGAGGGACCTGTGGCCATGTGCACAGTGAAGTAGAGAAAAACAGTCAAAGACGTTACAAGCCAGGGAGCAGTGTGTGCTCGCGTTTTATGATGGCAAGTGAACTACAGGCATACATTCCTATGTCCTAAACATGTCATGCTGCTTGAGGCGAAGAGCTGGGGCCTTCTGCATTGAAGCGTTGGTCAGATAGTACAATGGGTATTGAGATTGCATGTTTAAAATTAAGCTTTTTGTATAGTTGACATCTGCTCAATTTTAGAAAATTGTGTTTTCCAATAGTCCAAAAGTAAAGAATTATCTGTACAGAGATAATACTGAGTGGCTTCCATAATAAAGGCCAGCTGCTTGTTTCCTGATGTATAATCTAAGCAAAAGCTCACATCTGTTTACATTATAGTGGGTTTATAAAAATAACAGATGTTTACTACAGAATACTTTTGAAATGACAGCAAGCAGGGGAACAGGTCACAAAACTCGAGTCGTATTTAGTTTAATGAACCCCCCACACCGACACGCACACTGAAGTTGTATTCGTTTAGAAAGAATTACTAGAACAAAGGCCATTTTGTCCGAACTCCCCAAATGCACGGAACAATTTATAGTCTTTAAAATGCACATAGAACATTTTGAGCAGAAAAAAAAATCTCTGTGCTAAAAGATAGCCATAAAAGACACTGGTGTTCTGTATTTTGAAAATTATGGGAAGTCTTGTTGATCACACAGTTATTAGGCCACATCCCCCACCACCAGTTCCAGCATCAGCTGCATTCAAGAGTCCTTTTCATTTACATCTGAAGCTCTCAGTGAATCCAGCTTAGAGACTCCTCTCTTAATTTGACAAGAGTTTTTAGAACATACCACAAAGCAAATGGAACATTAATTTTGCTTTGTTTTTAATTTTATACATTTTTCCATTAAGTAATTTAGCGTATCTAATTGGGAAGTCAAAAAAACACCTAGTCTACATCCCTTTCTGTTTAAACTTAACTCTGATACTTTTAGTCCAAGATTTCTGCAGAGAGAATAATAGTACCACTCATTTTTGTATTATCATTTGAAAATCAATCACTATTATCTTAATGACTATAGTATTTTAATAATCAATGTAACTGTCAAAAGAATGCCATGTTAAGAAAATATCTGTGTGAGAAGGTGGTAACTTGGGTTAGGAGGAGAGCAGGCTGTCTTTGCTTGTTTTATGGGACAGGATTTCCAGAGTGGCCTGGAACTTGCTATGTAGCTCAGCCTGGCTGCTGGAGGACAGGGGACTCATCGCCCTTGACAAGAGCAGATACTTCTTAGATAACACTTATTTGAAACTATGCTAGTGGACACAGCAGATTGCAAAAGAGAAATGTCTAGGGATAAAATAGGAAATTTTAATGGCTTATGTTTTGATATATTTATATAACCAAATAAAATTTGAAGCATGCATGCATTCTTTTCTTCCTATTTCAGATAATCTTTTGATCTGGTTTGGAGAAATGATGCCAAATACTCCCTGCCCCCAGCATGTTGCCTGATTAACACTTGCTTGCAAAATCACTTGAGGCAGGCTGCCCTCTCCTTACCTCCTGCTCCCTTTGGCCCAGTCACTGCTGAATTTCCTTCTGAAGTTAGACAAAAGTTAGCACATGGAGGGGTCTGTGGAGGAATGGGGGAAATGGAAGTTTGACCCTTTGGAAGTATGTAAAATGATGATAATACGCACCTTTACAAAATGGTGTAAAGTTTGATTACTGTTTATCTGTTGCTAACATAAACTATTGTTAAAACACCATTAATGAAAAAGCATAATGTACTCTTCAATAGTTAAGCATCCCACTTGGCTTCATGAATGTGCCTAAGATTTAGCAAATGTGTTTGTTTTCCGTCCTCTTGTTCCATAATAATACAGAATCTGAAAGATTTATAAAATTAACTCAATCATGCTAATAGTCTCAGAGAAATGTGCCTCCATCAACAATTTAAACAGATTTTAATTTTGGAGAATCAGCAGGACTTGTTAAGTAACTACAAAGCTGATGCTTAAAAGAAAAATTCAAAAGGCAAGCCAAGACCAGGTGGATCAAGAATATGCTAGGTTATGCTTGTGGTCTGGAGTTACACTGGAATATTTCATTCGTAATTGAAATAAAACATATGTTCCTTTGTCAATAGGATGTTTAACATCCTGTCAAAATTCTTTCTTGGTCATCTAGCAGGCTCTCCAACGATTTCCTCTCAGCCTGAACTAATTAGGTTCCTAGGAAGCAAATGGACATTTTGGAAAATGTGATCTGTTGTTTAATGTGTGATGATTTTGCCAGGGGGAAAGATGCTCCTTCTCCATCCAGATGTGGCATTACTTCAGCTGGGCTCTGCGTCATGATCTCTGGACCATACTACCGGCTAAGCTGGCCCAGGAGATCCTAGCAGAGGTGCTGGAGAAGTCCTTGGGTCTACTAGCCTCCAGATATGCCCGGGCGTGTCCCAGTCCTAAGAGAGTTGCACAGATAAGGTAACGAAAGCTGCTCTTCAAGGAGACTTCTTTAGAGATCAGTTTGTAAAGCAGAATGCTCTTCCGAAGCTCGAGGCAAAGTCTGTGTGTTTAGCGAGTTTCTAACATCCAAGAGGAGAGGGTGCCGCTTCTCCTGAGGCATTGTGTAGAAAAGTGGGCCATGGATCCGATTGACTTCCCTGCTCTTTCCTCTTACAAGCGTTAGAACCCCCTTTGCCTGCAGAAAATGTTCCCACGTGTGACTCTAGGTCAAATGTACACAATAAGATAAGAGCACAATAAGGCTCTGTCCCGTAGCAGAGAAAACAGCAACCACGCTGTGACGGAGCAGCGAACTTGACTTGGTCCTACTAAACAACCGAAGGATTTCAGCCTTTTATTTATTTAGTTTCTACACTTTTCAAACGAAGTAGCTATTTTCATTAAGAAAACTACTTTGTTTTAAACATATGCTAGCCCAGTGTGGTGGCAGGCATCTTTAATCCCAGCACTCAGGAAGCAGAGTCAGGCAGATCTCTGAGTTTGAGGCCAGCCTGGTCTACACAGTTTCAGGACAGCTAGGGATACACAGAGAAACTCTGTCTTGAAAAAAAACAAAAAACAACAACAATAGTAATAAACAGTCTAATTTATTGTCTTGACTTTCCTTTTATTTTCCTTTTGCCCCTGTATTTATTACTGAAAGCCAGTTCATGAAAAATGAGAAGCAAAAATCACTAGGTTTTGAATAAAAGACTGAATTAGAGTGTGATTCTAGTATTTCAGCAGTATTATGCAAATTAGCTTAATAGTAACATTGAGCTACGTGGGAAAAGACTTTATTATTTTTCTTTTAGATAATTGACATAATGTGATTAAAACCTGGATTCAGGTATGAAATAATGTTTTCAGATATATTTTAGAAAGAACCCACATGCATTAGAGACTTCCTTCTGCCTTTGTTTTTGGCAGGAGGAATCATTTCCTAACCATATTCTTGTAAAGCGCACTGTGACTCAAAGGGTCCTTAGGTCCTGCTACAGTGTTCCACAAATGTGCTTTTTGCACAGGCTGTTTTGAATCACTGATCAAGCTATTTTTAAAAAGTAGAACTCTGAAGTGTAGATGTAAAATTCCTTTTCAGAGTAAAGAATAGTTTACTCTCTTTTTTATGAAGCAGAAGTCACTTTTGGTTGTTATGTGGCTCATAATTATGAGATATTTGTATTATCAGATTTATTGTTAGCTCATGAAATAAGTTATATTTATTTAATTAATTAATGATGTACTAGAGACTGGCTTTTTTGTTCTGGATGATTGCACAAAAGTGTTATGCAAATCTAGAATTATTCCTTTTAAACTTTCACTGTAAAATATGTAAATACTTGTATATGAGAGGTAAATAAACCATCATTATTACAGAAACCAAAGTGTGTGTGTGTGTGTGTGTGTGTGTGTGTGTGTGTGTGTGTGTATCTTGGATCAGAAACTATTAACAATTAGAAGTAAATAAAACAAAACTTAAATCTTCCTAAAGGTGGTTATTGATAATTACCAGTGATTATTGATAATGGCCAGTGATTATTTGTAGCTGTCAGATGAAATGTTACCTAATTCGTTCTGGTGTAATTAAAACTCGGGAGTCAGAAATTGAGATAAAGACCTGAAGAATGCAAGAAAAGTGGAGGGAATGCCCGACCCTCTTTTCACATTCTCCAGAACCTCCTGCACCAGACACCACCTCCAACTCCTCCTGAGTCTGTTCCCGTCCTCTGCAGCCGCCCTGTAAAGTCCTCCAAGAACTCCATGGCTAATCCCAGTCAGTCAATCGCTGACTCCGTCCTAGATTCAAGGTTGCTTTATCGGCATAGTGGAATGGCAGTATGGACAATTCTCCTGCAACAATTATTGATAATTACCATTGGTAATAACCTAGTAGTTTTCATATAACACATGGCCAAATCCATATATGTGATTTATGCATGTGTTATATATTACTAGTATATATACCTTTTACACATTGTATTCATGGGTTGATAAGAAATATGTGGAATTAGTGTGTGTTGATTACAATAAAAATGCACTTAAAATTTTAAAGAAATACCACATGAGCAATAGAAATGAAAATGTTGATGAATAAGATAATATAGTCTTCTTTCACAAATAAATATAATATTAGAAATTTCTGAGTCTATAGGCATCTCAGCTTGTGCTCTGGTTGTGATGGCCTCTCATCTCCCCCTTCCTAGGAGAGTATGTTACCTGACCTTCTTTCTGATGGTTTACGTGTGGATGACATGGAGACATGTTCTGCCATCAAATACTTACTTACAATGTGTGTGTGTGTGTGTGTGTGTGTGTGTGTGTGTGTGTGTGTGTGTGTGACAGATCATTGTTCTTTTCAACCAGCTCCTATTTTGCTTCTGGAAGAGAATTCTGATAATGCAAAGCAAATACTTTTTCATGGAGTATTCTTATGTGTAATAAAAATAATTAAAGAAGAGGTCATGATTTGGGAGGGAGCACAGGAGAAGTTGGAGCAGGAATGATTTACAGGCAGCATTGCTGGATGAAGTTCTCAAAAAAAAAAAAAAGTAAAACTACAAAATTAAAACAAACAAAACCCAAAGGCTTGCCACAACAGCATTGCAGCTCTTGGAATCACGAAAAGTAATGATGTGATGGGCTACCCAATTCCCGAGTGTCCACAAGATGTTTTGACACTCTCTGGCTTGGGTGTGTCTATGTAGATATCTCTGATATCTAACCATACCTTTCTCGTTTTACATATGCTTAGGACACACAGATTAGAGTGTATACAACAGGCAAGAGCACTATGTTATTTAACATGACTTTTCGTCTCTCTCTTTCCAATAGACTCGATGTCACGGCAATCTTAATATGCACTGAGAACATATTATGGTCAGTTTGTACATCTGTACAGGAAATTTTGAATCCTCATGAGTGTAACAACAATAAAATTTTTAAAATTCATACTCATTGCAACCACCTCTTGACAACATTAGCCATTTTGACAGCACCACTAACAGAATTATATAAGTAAGTATCAAATGTTTTGTTTAACCCAGTTGTTGTCACACCTGTTATTGAACTCTGTATTTAATACCAAGTAGAAGTACTCTGAAGTACATTTTTAATATCATAAATTGGGATAGTTTATAAATCGAACATGAATCAGTCCTCAAAGCTATAATCACTCCAAACATGTTCCATGTCTGTTGGTTAGTCCCTTTCAGTTAATAAGCTTCACCTTTTTGATTTTGTTTTTTGAAACAGTCTTAATATCTGGCCTTTACTGACGTCAAAGATGAAATCCTTCTGTCTCCTCCCCTGAGTGCTGGGATTGAGTTTGTACAATTATGCCAGGCATTAGCTTTCACTTTTTGAGTGGAATCTATCTATCTATTTCTATCTGTCTTTCTGTCTGTCTATTAATAGTTTTCAGCTGTTTAAAAATTAATTTTAATTGTCTGTATGGGTGGGGGCAGCATGTGCACGCACAGGTGGGTGCTGGTGCCTGTGAGTCCAGAAGTTGTCAGATCCTCTGGAACTGGAGGCTGCAAGCTGCCCGATGTCAGTTCTGGGACTTGAACTTGTGTCCTCTCCAGGAGCAGTATTCTCTTTTAAGCATTGAGTTGTCTCTTGAGCCCCAGTAATTTACACTTTTTATGTGATATAATTGGTTCTAATTTTAAAAAGATAAAATTAAAAATTCCTACATGTGCTCAAATCTGAAAGAGATCCAATGGTCTCACATATTTTCAATAAGTCTAGCATAGATCTTAACATTAGGTTTTAATGTCTTAACTAGTAATGGCAAGTCGAAGCAGATAGGTAATTATACTGAAAAAATAAAACACTTTTCTTATAAATAAAAGTAAAATATAAAAATTTAACCTACTTTTAATTTCAATTTAGCTTGATTCTAATAGGTAATATTTTAAAACTTGGAATTGTTCTTAAGAACAAACTTTAGCATCATTTTTAAATTTCCCTCCAAAATGTTTGTTTTTATATTCAAAGAATTATGTATTCTTGCTTTATTGAACAGTAAAAAGGGTCACATAATATTTTTATTACTTGGGTTAAATTAGGCAGAAGGCTCCTATTCGTACATTCTGGTTAGAGTGGTGTACACATTTTCTTTCTGAAAACATTCTCAGAATGTTTTTGTGTGGTCACTGGCCTAAGAATAATTAACAACTTTCTTTTCAGTTCCCCACTCTGACCACTCAAAGCATAACCATTGCCAACAGGTTCTTCCTTCTTGCAAAACAGGCTGAGAACTTGTTTTAGAAGCAAAGAACTCTTTCAGAGAGGAGAAGGAGCAGTGAGTAAAACCAACATAAGGTTGAGATTATATATAAATGGCTTAAAACATAAAAAGCTTAAACTTGAAGCCCCTAATAAATCCGAGTAAAATAAACTGATTTGCCATAGATGAAAAAATTGCTGTGCTCTCAGTTCAAATGGGTCAGTTCATCTCAGAAAAAGGCCTTGTGAAAACCAGGAACAAAGTTGACAGATTTCATGGATTGGTCATGGTGAGCAATATTGAATTTCATGGTTGTCACAGATGAATTGAAAAATTTTAACCTCCAAATGCATTTGTAAAACAAATAAATTATGATCACAGATTGTATATTTTAATAATAATAATAATGATGAAACATACATTCATTACTTTTAACCTATGGCCTTTCGATACATTTTTAACAGCTATGCAAGTTCTCAAATCTCTGTGATTTGTGCATTTGTAACCTCACTCAACAAATTTAAATTGCTAATTTCAACCAGGATTGTGGAACATTTTGTTCCAAACACTGCCTCTAGATTTTCTTAATATAAAACATAGGCCTATGTCGCTTACATGCATGAGTAAAAGTCTAAATACATTTTCATGTTTTTGGAAGTTCTCAGTGCCAAAATTTTCACAAATTTTATCGATTCATGTTGATTCAGTTTTCGTTGTTTTCCTGGAATATAAATCAAATCTTTGAAATATATTTTGATTTTTGTGACAAAGAAAGTCTATAAGGCAGCGTTCTTCACCAACTAGGGAGATATGTATGTTTTGTAAAACCCTATTGGCTTTCAAGCTGCTTTACACACTGAGATCTGAAGCTGTCATATTATTAGCATTCCAAAAACCTTTATCTCTAACTCATGATCAAAATTAAGCTGCATGCTTTGAGGACTTGGGCAAGAAAAAGTAACAATATGATGCTGAATGTACTGAATTTTTGTGAACTGTACCTGCCATTGTGCCTTGGCATGACATGCCTTGTAAGATGGGGTTCTGACAGATAAGCTGAAAGTGTGTTCATTCTGAGCCTAGTGTAGGACCGCTGCATCCCAGGGCAAAGATACATGATTTTAAAATCTGTTCAGGAAGAATGAGACATAAGAAAAATGTTAAAAATGTTTGTTCTTTCCTCAACTTGTCTTCATGAATTTCTGTTAAAACAAAACACTGTTCCCTCCATGGCCCTGTGATTATGTGTAAGGAACACAACAGTGAGCTATTAAGCTACTCTAAATCAGTTCTAGGAAAGATTGATAAATTCTGACTATTAGAATTAAACACTGCTTATTCAAAATGTTTTGATCTGTCGTAGCAAAACTCCTAATTGTGGGAAGTCGCTGTAAGTTGGTAGGCCCAACATTTAGTAACAAAGAACAGCGGTATTTCAGTATAAATGTTGACGTGACAGTCAAAGCTTAGCATCATAGGGAACAGGGAAGGATGTAGATTCATGTTAGAGTTCATTTGAGATGGCACCTATGGCTTTTGAGTCATCAAATTTCAGAGTATGCCAATGTTGTATATCCATAGCTCTGCTTAGAAGCCATGATAATTTTAGATCCTTGAGATTATGAACTTAGCCTATGGTTTTTCTAACTATTTCATAATCCCGAGGGAATGACATATTTTCAATTAAAACTCTTTTATATCTCAAGAATAAATGACATAATTTGAAAAACAGGCAATTCTTTAAAATGTTGAATACAGCATATGCTTAAGTGAAATTTTAAGCATGTGATCTTATGACCCAGCAAGGAAAATGCATGTCCACATAATAAATAAAAAATATACATATGAATTTTATGGGAATTGGCATAGCAGCACTTCTCTCAGTAGCACAAAGTAGAAACAAGCCCCACTCTCATGAACAAGACTCGGCATCAACATATGGAAGATACTATCCTACAGTATAAATGAAATGCCGTTTTGAACCATGCCACAGCAAAAATGAACCACAAAAGCATTATGCTGAGTTTAAAAGAACAGTCATTCCATTCATTAGAAACATCAAGCATAGGCAAATCTGTAGAAACAGTCATCAGTAGTGGTGAAGGAGAGCAGGAAGTAGGGAGCTGATGGATATGAAGGTTAAACCACTCTTGAATATAATAGAAACTTTTATTGCATACATTAAACATGTAGATGTTGTGACATTTGCATTACATATCTAAGTTAAGCTGCTAAAATGAATCTAGGTTAGCCTGGTATGATGGTTCATGCCTTAGGCTAAAAAGAGAGTATTTCAGGTTTTATGTTAGCAAGAATTTGTCTTCGGTGGAAAAAGTATTGACTAGAAGTAAAAATATTTTAAATTTGAAAAAAAAGTGCTTTAAAATCCAAAATGATTCCCAAAAAGTTTCTTATCCTAGCAATTTTGTTTATAAAATGGATGGGTTTGTATACTTCCATCTAAATATTACTTGGGAAATATCTTTGAAAAAATAGAAAAATACAACAGCTTTGTATGTGGTCCTAATAACCTGGAGCATGGGAAATGGCTGGGCGTTGGTGAGGGCTGCATGCTGAACCTTCGCTGGTCGGCTCTGCTGTACGTGGCATTTCATCCTGCCTCTCTCCACACCAGATGTCCTCTGCCCAGCCTGCCCGTGGCTGCATGCTCTTCACAAACGGACATGAAGATCCACTTTCCTTTCCTCTAAGCATGGCCTGACAACTCTACTCATCCCCTTTTTCCATCCTGTCCCTACTGTGGACTGTGCATTTTGCTAGTTGTTTTCTAATTAAAGTCGTCCTTTTTTAATATCATGGTGCTGTTTTTCATTTGAGAATTGCAAGCTCATGGCCTGAGCAATGGAGGAAACTAAACTACCTTCTTCCACTCAAGTGTCTTACTTTGACACTTACACATTGACATTTAAACATCATATGGCCCCAGAGAAAACATGTTTTTTATTATATTTACTTATTTATTTGTTCATTTTCTTTATTTTGTTTTGTTTTGTTTTCAAGATAGGGTTTCTCTGTGTAGTCCTGGCTGTCCTGGAACTCACTATGTAGACCAGGCTGGCCTCAAACTCAGAGATGTAATTGAATGTTTCCTGTCCCAACTGCCTGGTCCCAAATAACTGAATCAGAGGCTGAATATTACTTACAAATGCTCGTCCAATAGCTCAGGCTTCATACTAGGTAACTCTTACACTTAAATTAACGTATATTTCTGTTTATGCTTTGCCACATGGCTCATGGTATGTTACCTCACTTTCACATGTCCTGCGTGCTCGGTGGTGCTTCCTGGCATCTCTCCTGACTCTGCTCTCCTTCTTCCCATTATCCTCAGTTTGGCTTTCCTGCCTAACTTCCTACTCAGTTACTGGACTGTCAGCTTTTTATAAACCAGGGAGAGTAAGACATATTCATAGTGTAGGAAAGGATTGTTCCACAGCACAGAGATCCACCTGCCTCTGCCTCCCAAGTTCTGTAATGAAGTTGTATGACATTATACCTTGTTTATTTTCTTTTTTCTTGAAGCAAGATCTTGCTAGGTAGCCTAGGCTAGCTTCAAACTTATAGATGACACTTGGAAAAAAAGAATAAAGCAGTGATTTGGATGCTATTCCAATGTTGAAGTGTTTGGTTGGACTATTTCTATATATTTATGACTGCTCATGATTGTAGGGCCATCGAAAAAGCCCACATATTTTTTAGTATCCCATATTATCTCAATAGTTCGGTTTTAACTTAATTCTATTTCCAAGACAATGTTTTTCTATTGGATTTCTTTTTTTTTAATTGAATGTGTCTAGTGACCCGGGCACTGGGCTATGCACAGAGATGGAAGAACTTTGATATGATCCCTTCACCTTTCCAGAGCACACTCTGTTGAGATGCCTTAACTCCATTACAGAAGTACATTCTGTTACCATCATTTGGAGAACCTCTCTGTTGGGCCAGCAGCCAGATTCCAAGTGGCACAAGCCAAGCATAAATGCAGCTAAGTCTTTTTAGCTCTTGGTTGTCCTCACTTCTGAGGTGCCTTGGATTTATTTTATCCCAGCAACTGATTACATAAGCCCAAGAACAAGTCTATGTGTTGGGAAGGAAAATAAAATAAAAATAAGAGAGTAGCATGCATGAGGATCAGAGAAGCAAAAGAAAAGGAATCTAGGCTAGCATGTCAAATGTGGTGACCTGGCCAGTGCAGAGGCAGTGTGGTGTGGAGGAGAGGGATGGTGCCTGGTGCCCCATCTTGAAGGAAGGACAAGCCATGCATATCCTCCCTAAAAAAGCTCTCTTTACATTCTGATAACCTGCAGAGAAGGTGTGTTCTGCCTCAATTTTTAAACACTTAGCAATTTTAAGGTATGTTAATTTGGTTTATAAAAGGTTATGTTATTGGAGAAAATATAAATATAGATTTTTAAGGTTGTAATTTTATGCTCTGATATAAATTATTCAGAATATCGTCTCTTTTAGTTGTATACTGAAATGTCATTAGAGGTTATCTAATAGCAAATTCATACTCTCATTCCCCCATTGAGCTCATGGACTAATTTTCACCCACTTATGCTCTCCAGAATAATGAAACTAATTTGGGCTCTTGCTGTGGAATTAAAAGCTCACACAGATCACACCCCCTCTGAGACCATAAACATCTGCCATAACACCCCATACAGTCAAGTAACCTTACTCCTGCCAGGCCCAGAAATCTGTAGGCTCAGTACAAGAGGAGATGTCCTGACAGAAACACCCAGCTAAGTACTGTGTTTCCTTTGGTCTGAATTTTAAGAAAATGGCAATAGTTAACCATTCCACTATTGTTAGTTCCTGTATTATTTTTTTCGGATGTTGAGGATAAAGTTGCAAGTAGGTAACTATTTCAACTGATAGGCCTTTCGTAACAGTTTTGAGATGTTTGTAGGCATTTTCTACAGCACCTTGCTGCTGTTTTCACAGAGGCACCTTGCCTTTTCTGAGCCCTTGTTGGCAATGAATCATAGTACTTCATATGCATTAGCTCACAGAATCCTCACACACTGTAATATCCCACTCTACAAACTGGGAAACAGAGGCTAAGTAAGTTGTCAAAAATATTACAAATCTAATGATAACGTCTACACTGGCTCCTAACTCTGTTTGGTTCCATTTCTCCTACATGTGATAAGCACTGCTTCTCAATAACTTTCAGCTACCCTCTCCTAGGGGCACAGAGAAGACAAAAAAGAAAAGAAAAAAGTAAATGTGAAATGGTTGAAGGTAGAGCTAAGTCCTACGAAGAAACAAAATCAGAGAGAGACAATGACAAGAGATATGTTAGGTAGAGTAACAGGGAAGACTTACCACGGAAAACCCTCTATCAGGAATCAGCTATGGAGCTGGCCAACCGTGATGGCGGGGGCGTGCTGCGTGAGGCACCCTCTCATTTCTGGACAAATAGGGACCTATGCAAAGGGCTCAAAGGCATACAGAAAAAGTGGGGATAAGCTTTGGTCTTCTATGTGTGACTCGTGAAGTCCTTCATCCTGGGCTGTCACTCCCTTTGAAGCTGTCTTTCTTTACAAGCCTTTACTGCATCCTCCTCCTTAAATGGCATCTTCTCCCTACATCCTTACCATTGCATGTCTCTTCCCTCCACACTCAGCTGGCCTCTAACCAGACTCGGGCCCACGACTAGGTTATCACTTAAGTACTTTTGTACCTGCTGACAACTCCAGCATTTGACAGTACAGGGAACTCCTTCCAGATTCCTCAACTTTGGTCATCTCTTTGACCTTGCCTCATTCAGCGTTTGCTCAGCAGGTAGCCCCGCCCTGTACTGCTCTGAGAAAATACAGCCCGTTATGCATTCATTTTATCCTCTCACATTTCACTCTGGTCCTGCGGGCTTCAACCCAAAGTCTAGGTAACCATGCCATCCACATCAATCTGTAATAAATATTTTCATCCCAATTTACCCCTGCATCTCTAGATACGCTTTTGAATAATGTGTTTATTTTCTCAGCTATGGTACATCTTTTCAACTAATCTTCTGATAAATTTTATCTACCCTTCTATGGCCGTAGTCTGTGAAGTATAGCTTCTACCTTCTGCCTCATGCCCCTGACCTTCCCTGCTGTGTTCACATTCACATCCCATGAGTGTGTGTCCTGCCCCTCACTCAGTCACTGCAGTTTGACCTCTCCCTCCACCATGTGCATGCAATGACTAACTCCAGGAGAACATTCTTTTTACTTTCTCTGCAGCTGTTGACACTGTTAGCCATCTTCTCTTTCCCCAGCCTCCCTAACATAATTTTCTCCTGGCTCTTCGCCTTTTCTCTGATTTTTTTTCTTGCACTTTCATTTTAGTACTTCTTTTCCTCATGTCATGCTTTAAATGTTGATCCAAAGCTCTGTCCTTGGCTATCTCTTCACTTCACACTCTTTCAGTGGGGGAATTCATCGCATGGGATGACTTCCACATGGGTATCTTCAAATCAGACTTCTTTTGTATATACTGGACCCATAAATTCAAATTCCTGCTCTATGCCTCTCTTAAGATGTATTTCAAATGCCCATGAGCCTCTGTGACTATTTGAAATGTTGTGAAATTCCTGTAAGTTCCTCGAGGCTACCCTCTCCATGCAGCTGTCTGTGCTACCTTCGCTCTCCTGTCATCTTAAACCCTTGTCATTGAGGATGACTGCTGCTCATTCTGTTAACCTGGGGTTTCTTGTTTTCTTCTCTTACTTAGTTTAGGCTCTTCTTGCTGATCTAGCACAGTATCATAGTCACTATATCCTTAATCCCCTCCATCCACATCCCTTACTGCTATTGAACTCTGTTTATAAGATGTGAAACTGCTAACAGCTAACATCAGTACCATTCTATAAATTCCTCATTGCTGGTACAAAAGAGAGACCCCTTCGAAAAGGGCACCCTGGAACTGAGCTAGCCTCTGTCTGCCTTTATAATTCCCTCTGTGGACTGCACTGAGTGAGTATTTATAGCCTGAGTTTGACTATTTGGGGATGTTTCTCTGATCTAAAATTTAGTGAAGCTAAAGAAAAAAATAGCTTTAAGGAGATGATGATATATTATGTGTCTGAAAAATATCTTCCAAGTATAATTAATTGAAGATAACCCCTGTCCTCAAGACAATGAAGGAAGAGAAAAGTCAAGTTTAGAAAATAGGACAATACAAAGCTGCAAGACGTGAAGTGAGAAGAAGGTAGAGATGGCTTTTTTCACAGCGGAACTGTATTCTATTCTGACCAGTTTCTACCTTCTACATAAGCCTGTCTGTTGAAATTCTTACTTTTCAGGTCTTCTCTGTTGAGGAAGTCATTTCTAGGCGAGAAAGCAGACTTCCCAGTCCTCTGGCCCCTACAGCCTCTCTGCCCATCTTCTGTGGTGTATCTGTTGGAGCTGTGTTCCTCATGATCCTTTGACCTCTGCCTTGGGAAAAGGAAGAGGGAAAGTGATGTAATCATATTTTCATTTTTAAAAAGACAATATCATTTCTTCATTATATGTAAACTACCATTTCAAACAATTCCATTTATAAAGTCTTTACTCTTGACTTGATGTGGGCAAATAGATTGTCCAGTCATAAATGTTTTATCTTGCCAAGCTATCTACTAATCGCTCATGTAATGGGTCCTTCCTTATTAGATCTAGATCTATAGTTGAATTTGAGCCAACTTAGAAAAATATTAGTCATTTCCAAAAGGTAGCTGTAGACAAGACATTCTGGAAAAAGTATTCTATATTTTGCATCATGCTAATACATTTCACAATTAAGTTCCTCTTACAAGGTCTCTTGGGCCATTAAAAACATATAAATTTAATTATGTTTTTATTTATTGTTTTATATATGTATATATATGTATATATATATCATTCTGGTAGTGAAAAATATACCTCATGTTAAATGTTCTCACATTAAGCAAATATTACAAATATTAACACTTATTGAGTTGATAAGAATCCTATGAAATATAAGAATACTAGTTCTGAGAGACATAGATTGTATTCATTGCACTTTCTGTGGGATTTGTCTTTGACAGATTTTTTAGTGTGAACTTCTAAAATTAAATAATAATGACATAACTATACCTTCCCCATGTAAGGATTGTTCTACAAAGGCTTATTAAAATACTATTTCTTAGTACTTGGATTTACCTTTTCCCTTCTTCTTCTTCTTCTTCTTCTTCTTCTTCTTCTTCTTCTTCTTCTTCTTCTTCTTCTTCTCCTCCTCCTCCTCCTCCTCCTCCTCCTCCTCCTCCTCCTTCTTCTTCTTTTTCTTCTTCTTCTATTAGATTGGTTGTCATTTTGGTGGATGCATTGTCCTCAATAAAATGAGACCACCTTCTATTAAAAATTGGCTTGTGAAAACTAAGTAAAATTCTAAAATTATATCAGTGCTCCCCATAGTTAATGTTTCCTGCATATTCTGAAATAATTAGTTTTGTTTCCCTAGGACTTTTCTGCACGGTATGGATGACTCAGCTTCAAATTCCTTAGCATCATTGTTTAATCAACCATTTCACTGGGTTTCCTGCATGTCACAGTTCTACCCTTCTTTACTCAGGTGAGAACTTCCAAATGCCACACTGTCTATAAGTCTGTGACTCTTTTACAAATGTAACAGAAACTTTACATCATGGGTATCAAGGAGTCTTACAAAAGGAACTTAACAGTAATCAAGGAAGTGGGAAGGATAATTCCATGATTTATTTTTTAAGCCCAAGAATCAAAGACACAGCACTCATAATAATCTCTCTAACTCCTAACTTTAGTTATGTAATGGAAAAGGTGGATTTTGAGAACTTCATTCTCTTTAAGCTAATTACCTAGGCATTTAAAAATTCATTCTTGATCTATGATTGGGGATTTGACAGTTCTGCAGCTAATTGTCTAATATAGATAGCAACTGGATAGTCAATTTAACTTGACTCAAAATCTTAGGTACAAGTTTAGAGGAGTAACTTTTATAATTATGATCAAGATTTTTCATTTTTATTATTTAATTAACAACACTTAAAAATCAGAAAAAGCATTTACAGTGTAAAATGCACTTCCAAGAAATTCTGATGACATTTTGTGGCATTATGTAGCATGGCAGTTTGATTCTTTGTAGAATATATCATTGGAAAAATACCTTTCCTTTGTACCTGTGAATAAAATATCATGAATAGCTAAAGGAGATATTGGTGATCTGAAGGCAGTCTTGATTCATGTTGGAAATACATTATTAGCAATTACAGATTGGTTAGGTCCTGGGTCCGCTCCCCTCTCAGTGCTGGGACCCCATTTGGCTTGACCTATACAGGTCCTCTGCATGCTGTTACCGCCTCTCTGTGTTCACATCTTCATATTCATATGAGCATATTTGCTCTCTACCATCAGCACATTTGTTTTTCTCTTTGGAACCAACAATTCCCCATTGGGTGAGACTCTATAATACTTCTTTCAGCCCTGCTTAATTCAGCCCAGCTAGAGCCTGGGAACTTCTTACAACAATAGTTAATTTTTATATTTAGTGTCTCTTTTTTTTCTATACCCAAGTGTAAATGAAACATGAAGTGTCTTTTTTTCTGCTTCTGTCACTAAATGATCTGTTACCCTAACAGAAAGATTCAGTCCCAAGTGGCTGTTCGTTCCCAGTGTAAATGGTGTCCAGTGCCAGTTTTCTAGGACCATGTTAGTAGCCTGTTTTGAAAATTTAAAAACAATTTTGGAAATCCACTTCTAGAAATCCACTGTAAGGAATGAAGTGAAGATGCTAACAAAGTTTTATGTGTAAAATAGCTGTTAAAATATTGTTTATAAGAGAAAATGGAAAATTAATGTTCTATACTATTACTGGAAAAAAATCATATATAGGAGAGTTCTAACAATAGACCAGTAAAGATAGACCAGTAAGGAATCAATAAAAGGGTTGGTTTTTGAAGGTATTTGACAACTTATAGAAATCATTGTGATTTATAGTCAATTGGGGTGAGCAGATTAATAAGTATGTGGTTAGTCAAGCCAGTCTCCTTGAAGCAGTGTGCTTAACAGACCTGGTGCCAATGATCATCTGTTACTCGGTCATCTTCTAGCCCTCTGTGAGCCTTGGTTGGGTAAGGAAGAACTCATGTGCTTCCTTTGTGGAGAGAAAGGTGCTGAGTAGTGTGTGTAGGAACTTTCTGAAGAAAAAGAAGCTGGCAATCAGGTCCACATCTCAGTCCCATTCCATTTGTAGTTGGTCTTGGCAAGAGCATCTTAACCTTTCAAAGGGAAAACCATTCCGAGTTGATGTTAACAGGCATTCCTGAAGAATTCCCCTGCACAGTCTGTCAGTTATTCACTGTATAAAGTGTGCTTTTGATTATTCAGCTTTGCATGGTTCCATCACATGCTGGTTTACAGTGTTCTTCTTTAAGGGAGATCCGAGCTAATCTTCCCTACCCTAAACTTCCTGGGTAAGAGAAGCCTTGGTGTCTGGGCAAGGAACAGTTACTAGGAGGTGGGATGTAATGGATAAACACTGGCCTGTACAATTCTACCATACACAGAGCATTATAGAAAAAATGCAAATAAAACAACACCCCACCAAATACTGAAAGGATGTAGACTGTGGAGGCTCTATAGGTTTTATCTCTGATGGTGAGTTTGCGAGTATTTTTAATTTTTACCTGTATTTTCCAAATTTCTTACAATGAATATGATTGTACTTTATTAATATGAAACAATTAAAGAAAGCAAAAAGCAAGCCCATTTTCTCTGATTATTCTTTGTTCTCATGGCTTAATTTACAACCTCTGTCAAGACTGTTGTACTTCTCCATTTCTAGCTGAGTGTTTGCCTTCCCCTCAACATTTCATGCGCAGCTGCCCACATTTCCTGAGTTATCTACTGTGACAGTGGTCTGTCCTTCCTCCTTTCTTGCCTTGTTCTGCATACACAAGCATTGTTCATGAACCCTTCAAAGATTGGCCTTCCAAACTCTTTATTTGCCTGTTCTTATTCCTTAGTCTTGCCTGGCCTTTTCATGGCCAGTAAACAGTGTCTCAAAAATCCTCTCAAAGCCAGTCTTCCTCTCCAAGTCATTATAGTGAATTTTGTTCATTTTACTATTATTTAACACGTGTAGAACAGTTTTCCTATGTCCCTTTCCTCCCCAGAATCCTAAAGTAGCTTGTTGTACCCCGACTTTACTGTGCCTTGTTTCTCAGGCACCCCCAGTTTTCCCTGTCAGTTAACACACTCTCCTCACACATGCTTCAGAGTTGGCCATGTCTAACTTGTATTGGCTGTTCATTCTCAACTTTATTATCCATGTGGTTTCTTCTTGTGGAACTCCTTGGGTTCTTTATCCCCTTGTCTGAATTTCCATGCAAAGTATGATGTGATCACCCTTTGCTGAATCCCACTTGATGCCTGACATTCTGGCAACTGTTTCCTGGGGCCATATGATGGGCTGAGAAAGGCTCGGTGCCTCCGACGTACAGCCCAGCATGTTTAGAACAGTGATGTAATCTGGGCAGCAAGAAAATCCATTCTAAAATAAATCATAATCGATATGCATTTGCCAGGCATGGTAATTGGGGGGTCCCAGACCAGCAATATGTGGCTCAAAAACCCCTCCCTTTCAACCCACTCTCCATACTTAAGCCAGCTATCACTATTTCTCTTTTACTCCAAATTGTTCATGAGAACTGTGTTCATCACCTTAGCAGCAAACATATTCTGGGAAATACATGAGTTACATAATAGCAAACTAAAACGTGTTAGGTTTATCATATGAGAAAGGAGAAAACAGAAATGAGATGACTGAAATAGCTAATTTTATGAAACTTCATAGTAATTAAAGTTTTTATTTATTTATTTATATTTATTGTGCAGGGGAGGGTACATGTTACAACATTCTTATGGAATTCAGACAACTTTCAGGAGTCAGTTTTCTCTTTCCTCCATTATGTGGGTTCCTGGGGATTGGACTCAGGTCATCAGCCTGAGAGGCAAGTTCCCTTACCTGCTGAGCCATTTTGCCAATCCAACATCTTAATGAATATAACATCTCTTTATTTTGTACCTATATATTATTTCAGGAAACATTTGAGTCAGCTTTCAGAAATATTGAAGATACATTATTCAATGTAAATGAGAAGGAAGAAAAGGAGCAAGAAAGGCAGGAAATTAAAACAAACCAGTCAAAATGCTGAAAGTGACATAGAAAATAAACTTATCTATATTGTCTATAAGGTTACTATGAGGAATATAATAAGTAAAATGAAAATCTTTCCATGCTCTCCCAGGCTCTGGTAATACAGTTTTGAAGACCCATATTTAGGAAAATTAATTTCCAGAGTATTAAGTAGAATAAACTACATTCAAGGTCTCTACCAATGGTACTGCCCAATAATGTAGGTGACTTAGAAAGAGTTACTGGTTTCATAGTAGATTAAACTTAAGAAACTGATCAGTATATCACTATCAAGCTAATAGCATGCTAATATACAGTGATTTCATATAAATATTCAAGAAAGAATATTCTCTTGGTAATTGTAGTAGTCAGAGTTCTCGAGAGGAATAAACCTGATAAAATGAATCTATGTATACTAAAAGGAGATTTATTATGGCTCTTATATGCTGTGGTCTGGTCTGGCTAGTCCAACAATGCCTGTCTCCTGACAAAAAGACCAAGAATATGATGTTTGGTCAAAGAAGCTGGGTATCTCAGCTGATCTTAAGTCTGTGTTGAACTCTAGGAGAAGTAGGTTCCAAAGCCAATGAAGGAATGTTTCACCCCAGGATAGATGAGCTTGCCGGTGAGGGAGCACAAGCAGCCTAAAAGCAAAGGTTCCCTTCTTCTGTGCCCTTTGATGCAAACTGTCATGACAAGATATGGCCCAGACTTCGGATGGGCCTTGCCACCTTAAATGACCCAGTGGAGACTAATTCCTCACAGGTGTGCCCAGATGCTTGGGTGTAGTTGATTCCAGATGTGCCATCATAGTAATTTATAGTACGTTTCCTTCTAACACTTTTTTGTGTTTCCTAACCTTTGGTCTTCAATAAACTATTTGAATACTTCCAAGCAATTTTCAAGTCTCCCTTAGCTAAGTAGGTCACCAGTCTGCTCTGAACCTGAGTAGCACGATCCGTGTGAGGAAGCATGCATTCACTGCTACTTGTCATTTTCTTCTTTGAGCACACAATACGGTGATACAAGGCTAGTCTCTCCTCAGCCGGAGAACTTGCTTTTACTTAAGGTAATACTGTTTATGTTTATATATCATCTGTTGAGTGTTCAGCTAACCTGAGCAGATCTTGTCTGCTGGACCTGGGATCTGAGGACCCAGAAGAATGAGGTGGCCTACAGTCTAATGCTGTAGACAACCTTACTTCAATTTCAGTGTACTTTTTTACAGTACGAAAACAAATAAAGCAATGAGCCAAAGAAGGTTGTTTGAGTTCAGAAAAAATATGATCAGAAAAACATGTAAATAAACACCAATAAGCACATACTAAAAGTTAACAGAGCAGCCCTTCCGAAGAACTCTCTCAGGACAGACCAGTTTAAACACAATCGCCTGCCATATACTATAGATTATATCTGGAAAAGCAGGAAAGCAAGGCAGAAGGCCATATCCAGATTCAGGGCACACTGACCAGATTGGGTTCTATAGCTGTGTTCTGACATCCAAAAGAATAAGCGTGTCTTATAAATACAATGTACGTGTTTGTCACGGGAGTCATGAAGACATCCAAGAACAATCCCGGGAACACAATGCACCTGAGGTAAAGGCCCTCTGCCCTTTTTCCTGGAGCCTCTCTCTCTCACAGCTCCCCAAGGCATTGTCTCCCACAGTCATTCTTTTGACCGTGTTCCGACAATCTTCCACCTAAATAGAAGTTATATTTGGCCTCACTCTACGATACTATGTAACTTCTTATCCAATCACTTTTTTGATAAGTGTATTTCACAGACTTTCTCCTTGTAAGCTATTATGCTGTGTGTTACAGGTAAGGGAAGAGGCAGTTAAGGAAATCTGGACCAAATTCCTTCTCAACACAAGAATACAACAACCTAACTTAAGGGGACCTACTTGACAACCACACAGTACTGCTGTTGACTTCCTCCATCTTGAGACATTCCACTGATTTCCTCTTGAGATACTCCACCAATTTCCTCCTTTCTTTCTTGTTTCTGCTTTTATGTCTCTTTTTATATCATGTACCCAGACCTGCCCCTGAAATATTGAATATCTTCAGTGTTCTGCTATATAACTTTTAAAAAGTAATGCTGTGGTCTCTGTGGTCTCCTACACTTCTCCTGTACTCCATTGTATTGAAATCAACTGGAGTCTCTCCAAAGACTATAGTCTCACAGATGTCAGTGTGCGTGAATAGTTTCCTGAAGATGATGTGTGGAGGTTACAGACACTGTCCTTTCCCAACTGATCCTCTTCTATCTGGCCTTGTCTTGACAATGGTAAGCTTACTCAGTTGTGCAGGCAGATTCCCAGGTGGACATCCAGAGCCTCCTTTCTGCCTACGTTCCCACCCTCTTTCTAAGTCTCCAGAATCTTAAACCTTCAAAATCTACCCTCTATAAGGCCTCCTTCACCGTTGTCATCTCCCCATCCCTGCAGTCCCTGACAGCCCAGCCTTGCTTCTTCCTGCTGGTGCTGAGCCTGGCCTGAGCTAGGCAAGCACTCTCCACTGAACAGTGCCCTGGACCCCAGTGTGCGAGTTTTCTATAATTTATATGTGGACATTTATTTTCATTATCTTCTAAACTATAGCCAGAATTTTTTCAAACCCAAGCTTTTTTTTTTTTTTTTTTTTTTTTTTTTTTTGGTTTTTTGAGACAGGGTTTCTCTGTGTAGCTTTGTGCCTTTCCTGGAACTCAGTATGTAGACCAGGCTGGCCTGAACTCACAGAGATCCACCTGCCTCTGCCTCCCGAGTCTGGGATTAAAGGTATGCACCACCACCGCCAAGGCCTTTTTTTAAAAAAATTTATTTTATCATTAATTTAATTTTACATATCAGCCATGGATTCCCATGTCCTCCCTCCTCCCACCCCCAGCCTTCTCCTCCCCCCAATCTACACCCCATTCCTACCTCCTCCAGGGCAAGGTCTCCCCTGGGGATTCAGCTCAGCCTAGTAGATTCAGTCGAGGTAGGTCCAATCCCCTCCTCCCTACACTAAGGCTGAGCAAAGTGTCTCAGCACAGGCCCTAGGTTCCAAAAAGCTGGCTCACACACCTAGGACAGGTCCTGGCTCCACTGCCTGGGGGCCTCCCAAACAGTTCAAGCTAATCAACTGTTTCATTTATCCAGAGGGCCTGGTCCAGTTCCATGGGGGCTCCTCAGGTTCACAGTTCATGTGTTTCCACTAGTTTGGCTATTTGTCTCTGTGCTTTTTCCAATCATGGTCTCAATATCTCTTGCTCTTATAATCCCTCCTCTCTCTCACCGATTGGACTCCTGGACCTCCACCTGGGGCCTGGCCATGGATCTCTGCATCTGCTCCCATCAGACACTGGATGAGAGTTCTATCACGATAGTTAGGGTGTTCGGCCATCCGATACAAGCCAATTTTTCTAACTCAGACTTAATTATTTCATGCCTATGACCTAAAATCTTTCAGTGAGTACCCTACACATGTACATGTACACCACACACACACACACACACACACACACACACACACACACACACACACGGCATGGTCTAGAAAAGTCACATGCATATGGGTCTGTCTTTCCTACATCTCCAAACTCTGACAACCATCACAGTGTGAACTTGGCTCTTCACACATCACCCTTCCCATTGTTTCTTGCTGTGCCGTTCTTCCATTTCCTGACATTGCTTCATCATTATTTAATGAATAAACACCTGCTTACCTTCATAGCTCAGTTCAGATATGACCTTTGTAGGGAAGCCTTTCATTAACCCCAAAGATTAGGGTTTTTTTTGTTTTTGTTTTTGTTTTGTTTTGTTCTTTTGGGTTTTTTGTTTTGTTTTGCTATATCTTAGTTTGACTTTCCTCTGTTGCATATTCTTCTGTCTCTCTGGTCTAGAAGTCAGCAAATATATATTATTTGAATGAATGAATTAGCAGATTAGTTCCAAGTAGTGAACTATTTGAAATATGAAATATTTCTAACATTTTATATGAATGGTAGATCTTAGGTATGGAAAGTGTGATTTTGATGAGTTGGTTATTTCTAGTATCCTCAGGAGATACCATCTAGAGAAGAGTACAAAAATTGCCTCCTAGGAAAGGGATGGGTGCTATGATGTAAGTATATTTCGATATAAAATATTTTAAGAGCTCCTAGCTATTGCTGGCAAGCTGCTACACAGCCCTGAGGAACAGAGCTGAGAGAGTCTGTACTCTGAGACACCAAGTACAAGCAGAGCCAGCGGGGAGCAGCTTGGGACTGCTGTGTAGCCGTTCCAGAGAATGACGGACAAATGGCTGCATCTTTGAAAGGATTTTCAAGGTCAAAGTCAGTATCTGTGAATCAGACCGTTATTAAAAGAACTAAAAATGTCAGCTGAACTAGGAATTTTAGATGGATGGAAGGATGGGTGGATGGATGGATAGACAGACAGATATATCTTAAGGCTTATTCTATTATGACTTAAAAGTATTATATGTAAAGCACCAAAATTGAGATTACACTGTGATCATACAGACAACCACAGATTTTCACAATAAATGAAAGTGTGTTCTATGCTTGTTTGGTTTTGTGATCTTGGAAAGTGAGTTGACCTATGTGAGCTTCCATTTCATTTTATGTTTTGAGGAGGAAGTTGAGACATAAATATTCTATAATCTTATTGATCTACTTAGACATTCCATGCAAAACTACTGTTTATTTCCTCTTTCAAAAAAAATCTTCTTCCCTTACCTTCCAGGATATTCTCATGGGAGGCTTATGAGAATTAAATGAGCTACCGTGCCTCCAAGCCAGCCCTCACATTAAATATCCACCCAGCAGTCACTCATAACAACTAGTCAGTGAAGAGCTATCGGTTTCAGTAAGTGGCAGACTTTATCAATTATCTCAACATGTTAAAAGGATCTACTACAACGATGATAAAGTGGAAAGAAAATTGAACTGCTTTCCCTCTGGCTGTCCACACTTATCAGAAGTGTGATGTTAAAAAAAAAAAAAAAAACCTTTCTGGAACTACCAGTCATAGGGTCTCATCTGGAGGTCAGGTACTGATAAAACCATTGACTCCAGAGAGAGAGTAGCTCCTGCAAGGGGTGGCCAGTGACTCTGTGCTGTCAGTAAGACAGTAGACTCAAGGCTTGATTAGGACTTTAGAGAGACTCCTCAACTCATGTTTCAACTGTTATGTGTTTTCAAAATTAAAATTAATTAACCTTGAAAGCACTTGCTAATGAATCCACTTTTTCTTGTCTTCAACTCTTGGTTCATGCTACTTGGACCAAAGGGGAAGAGATGCATACAACTAGAATTTCTCTAATTGTTAGACCATGTTGGATATAATGCCAGGGGGTTAGAACCTGTAGAGAAGTGCTAGAGAGCATAATTAGTATGCCAGTTTTTGCCTAGCCTGCACAAAGCCGCAATGTAATTCCCAGCACTACATACATAGGCATGAGGGTGCACACCTGTAGTCACTTTTTTTTTTTTCAAGAAAGGGTTTCTCTGTGTAGCTTTTGGAGCCTGTCCTGGAACTCACTTTGAAGAACAGGCTGGCCTCGAACTCACAGAGATTTGCCTGCTTCTGCCTCCCCAGTGCTGTGATTAAAGGCATGTGCCACTACTACCTGGCATGTAATCTTTTTTGAGAATGTAACTCTGTATTAGTGGACAATGCTAGCTTGAATATCAAGGCAAATTCTAGATACATACATATATACATACATACATACAGAGATGTGCATCCCCCAATTTCTACTTTCTCAATCATCTGTAATTGTAAATACTATTATGATTTAGCTATGCCTATTATAGATATCTGAGGTGGTATTGTGTTCCCTAAAATATTGTGCACCCTAATAAACTTATCTGGGGTCAGAGACAAAACAGCTACAAAATTAAACATAGAGGATAGGCAGTGGTAGCACACGCCTTTAATCCTAGCATTCCAGAGGCAGAAATCCATCTGTTCAAGGATACAGCCAAGCACGGTGATTCACGCCTTTAATCCCAGAAAGCAAGCCTTTAATCCCAGGGAGTGATGGCTGAAAGCAGAAAGGTATATAAGGCATGAGGACCAGAAACTAGAAGCATTTGGCTGGTTAAGCATTTGGCTGGTTAAACTTTCAGGCTTTCAAGCAGCAGTTCAGCTGAGATTCATTCTGGGTGAGGACACAGAGGTTTCCAGTTTGAGGAAATAGGATCAGCTGAGGAACTGGCAAGGTGAGGTGGCTGTGGCTTGTTCTGTTTCTCTGATCATTCAGCATTCACCCCAATACCTGGCTCTGAGTTTTTCTTTATTAATAAGACCTTTCAAGATTCATGCTACAGATATCAACTGTTTATAAATATTTTCAGTGCCAATTACCTGAAATTTTTATATTTTTGTTAAAGTTGAAAAGAATATATTTTGAATTTTTAATTTATGACTTTTTTTCCTCAGGTACTAAAATTATCTTCTTGTAAAAAGATGACAAGGTGACTTTAAAAGTTTCCTTTGCTTGCCAGGCAGTGGTGGCACATGCCTTTAATCCCAGCACTCAGGAGGCAGAGACAGGCAGATCTCTGTGAGCTCGAGGCCAGCCTGGTCTATAGAGTGAGTTCCAGGACAGCCAGGATTGTTTCACAGAGAAACCCTGTCTCGAAAAACAAACAAAAAAGTTTCCTTTGCTTCTTTTCTTGGAAAGATTCTGAAAGATAAATTATGGAAGATGCAGAGTGATGTCATGATGCCAGGACTCACCTGCTCCTGTTTCCCTGCACCAGGATCCTCACCCTCAGCTTGTCTTGAGTGATGCTCTTGACTTTGTTCTCTGAATAATGTCCCTTATGCTTTCTGATATAAATTGGTCCCAGTGATACATGCCAGAAACCATCTGGTTGAAATCATTCTCTATACCTTAAGTAACATGGCTCCAATTTGGAACATAGCCCTAAGACCAAACTCAATTTGAGGATAAAAATTTGGTATCTTCAATCAGGAGGCTTGATGGAGCCAAACATCTTCTGTGCCAGAAAATGCAACTTATCCACCAAGTGTCCATCAAACTCAATTAAGGGAAACATGAAGTGAGGCAAAGAACATGAGTTTTGAAGGCAGAGTGACCTGGATTTAAAGTAGCCACGTCTGTTAACTAAATGTCTTTGGAGTACTTGTTCAATATTCTTAAAACAAGGATTGAAATATACAGTAAGTAACTCTATGCTCCTCCCAACTTGAATAGTCTTAAGAAGCAGACCCTTGAACAAAGATTCAGGTGAAAATAGTTTTTTTTTTTTTCTAAGTGGAGGGAGAGAAGTAGATAGTGAAGTCAAGAGAGATTTGTGTTATCTTTCAAGTGAGCATTGAAGGAGTGCCTCAACTTAGGAAGCCGTGGGGAGAGCTATGGGTTGTTTATTTGTTTGTTTAGTTTGTTTTAATATGTCAACACATTTTCTTTCTTAATTCATCTTTTTAATTTTCAAAAATTAAAACATAGTTATGTAATTTCTTCTTTCCATCCCTTCCTTCCTCCAGTACTTCCCATGCATGGACCCCCACCATTTCCTATAGAAGTCATTTCATTGTTACTGGTGTGTATGTGTATGTACCAAAAACATATAAACACAATCTGCTCATTCCATTTAGTGTTACTGGTATGTATATAATTTAGTGCAACCATTTAGTATTAGATAAAATTAGATAGCCCTTCCCTGGGAAAGACTATTTCCTCAGCTCTCCACACTCCTTAATTGCCTGTAGGTTTTTGTCAATGGGTGTGACCTGTGAGATTTGAGGTAGGATTTTGGGATCCAATGCAAAATACACAGTTCCAATTGTTAAACCAAAAGAATGAGGATTCTGAAGCATACACCTAAACAACTCTCAGGAGTCAGTCATTACTTGAGCAGTTTTTTGGAGAAAAGATCTCATGTTTCACAAAAGGCCTGGAGCTTGTGATATGGCAGAAGGTGACCATGAATTCCTGATGCTCCCAAGTGCTGAGAGGTTATAGCTGTGGTCTCCACACTTGTGTTTGCAGTGTTGGGAATTAAACATGGGTTTGTGCATGTTAGGCAAGTACTCTACCAACTGAATTATATTCCCTAGCTCTTCTCTAGGACTTTCAATTCCCTGGCAGTGTATCCTATCTTGTCTAGAAGTTAAGGAAATTAAAGTTGTATGCATTCCTTCCCCCTTTGATCTATCTAGCATGAGCCAAGAAGTAAAGACAAGAAAATGTAGAGTTACTGACTCCCCAAGTGGTCTGTTCTTTATACTATTGAGGTTTATTCCTCAAGTTAAGTGCTGAGAGTCCTGTTGTCAATTCTTCATGACAAAGGCTGGTCACAACTTCTAAAAAAAAAGGAAGGAAGGAAGGAAGGAAGGAAGGAAGGAAGGAAGGAAGGAAGGAAGGAAGGAAGGAAGGAAGGAAGGGAAGAAGGAAGGAGAGAGAAGGAGAGAGAGACAGAGACAGAGACAGAGAGAGAGAGAGATTTAGCAAGGCCTGGTGGCACTCTCCTTTAATCCTTTGATCCTAGCATTCAGGAGGCAGAGGCAGAGTTTGAGCCTAACCTGGATCTAGGACAGAGCAAGTTCTGGGACAGCCAGGGCTACACAGAGAAACTCTGTCTCAACCCCACTCCCACCCCCAGGAAGTTTAAATACAGACTAGCATTAGGACAACTAGAGTAGTTCCTGCTGTAGGCTGTTCTCTTTTTCAAATTTGCAAGTGATAATTATCACCATCATAATCATCACCTCCTTTGACCAGCTATCCTAGCTTCCTATCACTACTGTGCATCGTGTCTGCTGACTTATATCATATGCTGAGTAGAGTCACTATGACCCCATCCTCAAAGGTTGATCTGACAGGGCCCATGAGGGAATGTCGAAAAGACAGACACACAGACGCATATACAGAAAAGCTGGGATCAGGCAGGCCATATGCTCGATTGATATGAACTGGGAGACTCAGTGTGTTTATTTTATACATCTGAAGTAAGGAGATGAGTTTTTGTATACAGTTGAATGAGGAAGTAGGTTCATGGTACAGAGCTGGGTAAGGAGACAGCTTCATGGTATACAGCTGGATAAGGAGGAAGGTCCACTGTATACAGCTGGATAAGAAAGCAGGTTCATGATATTCATTTGGGTAAGGAGACAAGTTCACGGTATACAGCTGGGTAAGGAGGCAGGTTCATGGCATACAGCTAGGTAAGGAGGCAGGTTCATGGCATACAGCTACACAAGGAGGCAGGTTCACGGTATACAGCTGGGTAAGGAGGCAGGTTCACAGTATACAGTTGGGTAAGGAGGCAGGTTCATGGTATACAGATGGGTAAGGAGGCAGGTTCATGGTATACAGCTGGGTAAGGAGGCAGGTTCATGGTATACAGATGGGTAAGGAGGCAGGTTCATGGTATACAGCTACACAAGGAGGCAGGTTTAGGCAGTCTCTGTAGGAGGTTTCTCTAAGGGAGCAGTCTCAGGCTGCAGTCATCGTGGAGGAGGAAGCTGTGGTTGATAGTTTCTGTACACACTGTCGATATCTGCACTCAGATTGAGGAAGGCCTTGGCAATAATTCCCATGGGTCTGAGATATTGGGACAATTGGCATGGCTGTGGTCATGTCAACAACACACATTCACTCAGAATTTCATCTGCTCCTCACACATTTATTCAGAACTTTGCCTGACTCCCACACCATTTCACCAAAAAAGCTGGGCTTCCTCTCCCACAAAATCTATAGAATTGAGGCTATGGGGGTGCAAAGCAATAACTTCCCAGTAGATCACCATGAACTTTTGAAAAACACAGTCCTACTTTTACCTCTTGGTGCCTAGACCTGCACAGTCTGTTGAGCCAGCTGTCATGAAGGACAGGAGCTCACACAGCTGGGTGTATCACAAGGTGTGCATCCCATAGTTCACCGTCTAGTACCTTTATAAGACATGTATTTGGTAGGATAAATTCACCTGTGGTCATAAAATCTGGGCAGTATGCCCACTTATATCACAACTTGAGTATGATGCAGAACTCCTGGCCTGGGTTTAAAGTAAAGTTGGAAATAAGAAAAAGTGTACTAGGAGTGGGGTAAGTTCACTGACTTACAAACCTGTATGAGTACATATAAAAATGGAGAAATTATAAATGAGCTACTTTATAGTCATACAGCTAAAGTAGAGCTAAAAGTTTTCATGGTTATTCCATAATAATCATTTGTAATTTCCATAAACCAATAAAGATTGAACCTCATTGCTTCTGGATTTGATGAATTCTTTAGGCTAATCCACAACCCAGAAACACAGCATTTACTGGAGTATAATTTTAGTACAACCCAACCATAAATTTATTCTGTCTTCCAGGATGAAATGTATGAGTTTTGATGGATTTGTAAATTTTTATTCTCTTCTGTATGTCATAGTAGAATTTGACATGTACACATTTCACACACACACACACACACACACACACACACACACACACACACACACAAATTCTCCCTTTCTGTCGTTTTTCAGACTAATCTCCCTTTCACAGCTCTACCAGCTCAAAGGATGAGTGAACATATGCTTCTCCATATGCGCTACACAGACTCTTCAGTGCATTCATTACTCAGAGCTTGGTGACTGAAGAATGTTTGTACTGTTTTATTTTTCCTCAAAGTGATTCATTCTACTGTACATTTCAAAATCTGTGGCAAGTTGGAAGATTCGAGAACTAAGGTGCATTTCAGTGAACATCTTCTCATCTGTTAAATGAAGGATTTTATCATTAACCAGGCACTCAGATAAATTAATGAAATCACATCCCGTTATTTTATTATGCAACTGAGGCACTGAGTTAAAAACACAAATTATCTCCAATCAGTTTTCTACACTGCAACCATATCAGGAAACTTTCCCATTTTAAACTCAGTAGATAGAGAACCCCACCATGAAACTAGGCTCCCCCATGATCTTGCTCCCGTCATCTTCCAACTCTCTGTCAGAAAACTCACTATATATTCTAGCAGAACTTTCCTTCCGCTGTGTTGCTAACTCAAGTGTAATGTGTAGATGGGAAAGGCTAGCCAACAAAGGACATTTGTAGCAACTGCCACCAGCTGCTTTTCCTCTATCGTGCCTTGCAGAGCTTCTTAGGAACCCAGCACAAAGGTTCAGGAAGTAGTGATGGCCCTGGTGTCTTTTAGAACCAGGCTCAAAATTTCAAAGAGCCAGCACAGTAAATGGAAAGTAACTCTGAATTACAGACATGCTCAGAAACCATGGCTTTGACTCCTCTGACTGAGCATGAACTTGCTTCTTCTTTTTCTTTTTCTTTTTCTTTTTCTTTTTCTTCTTCTTCTTCTTCTTCTTCTTCTTCTTCTTCTTCTTCTTCTTCTTCTTCTTCTTCTTCTTCTTCTTCTTCTTCTTCTTCTCCTCCTCCTCCTCCTCCTCCTCCTCCTCCTCCTCCTCCTCCTCCTCCTCCTCCTCCTCCTGCTCCTCCTTCTCTTCTTCCTCTTCCTCTTCCTCTTCCTCTTCCTCTCCTTCTCCTTCTCCTTTTTCTTTACTAGCCACCCATGTCAGAACTCCCCCACTTGGCATTGCTCAAATGACCAAGGAGTTACTTTTGCTTCCAGTTATCAAGACTTCACAAAGGAAGCCTAAATTGGTCTAAAGTTTAAGTACAGACTGAAGAATTTTGTACATCATGAAGTTGTGAAATGTTTCGGATGCCATGCCAAGGAGGAGATGATTTGAAATTTCTTCATTTATATCTTTGGTACTTCTCTTTTTCTTCTCTCTTACTCTAAATGCAAAGTTCTTTTCTTTTCTCTTCGTTCTTTGCCTATCCATGTACATGCTAACAAATCAAGTCAGTCGATCAGCAACGTCTGCATTATGCAGTAGCAAAAACTTTGGGTAATATAAAACAAGTATCCTCAAGACACCTGAGTCTAGATGGAGAGATTAAATTTTAGTTTATGAAATAATAACTGCTGAAATATGTAAGCTTGTCATAAATTATTTAATTCAGAGGCCACTCTGAAAAGAAACATTTAGTCAAGAATTTTCAGAGAAAGTGAAATTTTTGCTACAAATTAAAGGGTGGTGTCTTAGGGTTACTGTTGCTGTGGTGAAACACCACAACCAAAAGCAAGTTGAGAAAAAAGCAGTTTATTTGGCTTATGCTTCTGGTTCATCATCCAAGGAAGTTAGGACAAGAACTCAAATGGCGTAGAACCCTGGAGGTAGGAGCTGATGCAGACAGAGGCCATGGAGGAGTGCTGCTTACTGGCTTGATTCCCATGACTTGCTCAGCTTACTTTCTTAGATCCCAGGACCACCAGCCCAGGGTTGTGACACCACCAACAATGGGCTGGGCCCTCCCTCCCGCAACAATCACTAAGAAAATGCCCTATGATTGCCTACAGCTAGATTTTAGGCAAGCAGTTTCTCAATTGAATTCCCTTCTTTCAGATCATTCAGTGTGTATGGAATTGACTAAAACTAGCCAGGGCAGATGGGTAAGATTAAGGTCATACAAAGCTCCATGGATAAATGGTGTCTTAGTTAATGCAGGATGCTGTGACAGATACTGGGGGGAAAGTCTGACATGAGAGGACCACGGTCAGGTTCTGATGAAGGCCTTCATTCAGGTTGCTAACAGGAAAAGTCTTGTACCCTCATGGCCAAAGTGGGGCAAGATAGTTATTTCTCTGAACTCTTCATCTAAGAGCTCTAATCCTATTCATGACATCTCTACCTCCTGACCCAACCTTCCCCTGCAAGGACCCCATCTTCAGATGATAACACATTGTATGTAATTAAAGTATAAACATTTGAATTTTGGAGCAACACAAACATTTAGTCCATTGTTGGCAGCAAGTCAAAGCCAATGTTGGATGGGTACAAAGACCTCGAGAACTGAAAGGTGATATGAATCTTTTCTTGTTTCTATTCCTGTGTTTAAGAAAGCACTGCCTGTAGCAGCCTTGACATGCAGCAGAATTTCTTTTTTTTTCTTCTTCATTCTTCTGTATTAAGAAATTTTCTACTCACTCCACGTGCTATCCACAGGTTCCCCCTCCTCCTTCCTTCCACCCCCCAGCCCTCTTTCCCAAGCCACCCTGCATCCCCACATCCCCCAAATTGAGGTCTCCCAAAGGGAGTCAACAGAGCCCAGCACACTGTGCCTAGGCAGGTCCAAGCCCCTTCCCACTGCACCAAGGCTATACAAGGTATCACACCACAAGCACTGGGTTCCAGTAGCCTGCCCATAGACCAGGGGCAGATCCTGAACCCCTTGCCAGGGTACCCCCCAAATAGTTTCAGTCAAACAACCATCTTCCGTGTCCAGAGGACCTAGTCCAGTCCCATGGGGGCTCCACAGCCACCAGTCCACAGTTCATGGGCTTCTACTATGTGGCTGGTCATCTCTGCACATCCTCCCATCATGATCTCCATATCCCTCACCTGCAGTATCTCTCCTCTCTCTCATCAACTGGATTTCCAGAGCTCAGCCTGGTACTTGGCCATGGATCTCTGTATCTGCCTCCATCTGTCACTAGACAAAGGCTCTATGATGACAGCTAGGTTATTTGCTAGGCTGGTCACCAGAGTAGACCGGTCCAGGTACCCTCTGGACCACTGCCAGCAGACCAAGGTGGGGTCAACCTTGTGGATTCCTGAGAGCCTCCCCAGCACCTTGCATCTTCCTATTCCCATGATGTCCTCATCTAGCATGGTATCTTCCTTCCTGCCCTCCCACTCTGTCCCTGTCCCAGCTTGACCCTCCCATTTCCCTAGGTTCTCATCCCCCACTCCTTGCCCTCTGCCACCCCCCCCCCCAGTCCACTCATGTAGATCATCTCATCCACTTCTCCTTCACAGGGTCATCAATGTGTCCCTCCTAGGGTCTTTCCCTGTTAGCTAGCCTCTTGGTAGTTGTGGGTTGCAGTCTGGCCATCCCTTCTCTCCCATTTATTAACCACTTATGAGTGAGTACATACTATGTTTGTCCTTCTGAGTCTTGGTTACCTCACTTAAGATATTTTCTAGTTCCATCCATTTGCCTGCAAATTTCATAATATCATTGTTTTTTATTGCTGAGTAGTACTCCATTGTGTATATTGCCATATTTTCTTTATCCATTCTTCAGTTGAGGGGCATCTAGGTTGTTTCCAGGTTCTTGCTATTATGAATAATCCTGATACAAACATAGTTGAGCATGTGTCCTTGTGGTAAGATTGAGCATTCCTTGGGTATATGGCCAAGAGTGGTATAACTGGGTCTTGAGGAAGACTTATTCCCAATATTCTGAGAAACCGCTATACTGATTTCCAGAGTGGTTGTACAAGTTTGCATTCCCACCAACAGTGGAGGAGTGTTCCCCTTGCTCCACATCCTCTCCAGCATAAGCTGTCTTCAGTGGTTTTGATCTTAGCCATTCTGACAGGTGTAAGATGGAATCTCAGAGTTGTTTTAATTGCAGCAGAATTTCTTAATGCACAGATTTCTGTGACCTACTCCTGCAATTTCTAATGAGAGGAAGCTCACAATTTAAGACAGATGTGATGGTTCATACCTATAATCCCATAATTTAGGGTTTCAAAGCAGAAAGATTGCCTTGAGTTCAAGGCAAGACTGGGCTATACTGTAAGTTGAGTTCTGGGCCAACCTAGGCTTGAGAGTGAGAAACACAGAAGAATTTGCATGTTTGCATTTGAGCATATTCTCTCATGCTGCTGCTTCATATATGGGAACCAAGGTTTAAGAAGCCAGAGATGGAGAGTCTGGATGTGCTGGTATAGAGAGACCAACCACTTAGGGAGTCATTGCTAATGAAGCTGCAGCAGACTGCTATAATCCTCCTCTCACGTTCCCACTTCAGCAACCACCCCAATCACACCATTCATTCCCTGGGTGGCTCATTTCCATGGTCCCTGTAGCCAGCACCACAGGGTAGGTCCGTTTCTTCTGTTTGCTGTTATTGTACGTTCATCTCCCTTGTTAGGACTTTTATATGATTCAAACTGGGGGATTTTCGAAGGAAACGTTGAATAATGCTGTGGATAATTCCTGCTTTTTGATGCCCTGCTGCTACACAGGAAATGAAAGTAGTCCTCTGGGGAAGCTGCTTTTCAGCTCAAAACTGATGACAGTTTAGAAAGCAGGAACCTGTTTGTCTTGGAATTATTTCTCTCTGATGGCACTACTTAAGTAGGTCATGGGGTGAGTGGTAGCATTAATTCTGATAATTGCATGTTGATTTAAGGATTTTCTTATTAAATAATTAGATTGTGGCTGACCCTTCATAGAAGTTTTGAATTCCTTTAGTTTTTAGCAGCAATTTCAGTATATAGCAACGTTCAAAGTATTCCAAAGCCCACTGGAACATCTTTCCCCAATAAGAAAAGAAGAAAATAGTATATAGTAGTCAGTTGTTATGCCTTTAACAACTGATGAACAAATGATGGCATTCAAAACAATGCATAAGTGGTTTTTCTTATGAAAAAGAAAAAAGGAAGGAAGAAAAGAAAGAAAAAGAAAACTAGGTTCTATAAAATAGAGGCATGGTTATTTTGTATCAGTTTTAGATTTGGCAGGCTACCAAGCGTTAATTTTCTTTTAGCTAGTTGAGAGTAAATGTAATTCCTTCCCTGAGCAACCCTAAAGTAAGCAAGCATGAAAGCATTTTCAGAGTAATCTGGGAGGAATTGACATTTCAAGGAGCTGGTATTACATCTGGACTTGAAGGCTATTAATTTCATAGACAGATTAACTTCATTAGTCCGCCTTATCTTGCATTTGAAAGGCCTCCGTCGGCTGGAGGACTGAACGCCGCGGGTCAGCTGAAACTACTCCTATCCCAGCCATGCTGTAAGTGGAACCTGCTTCTGGAGACCCTGCTGCACAGTGGTGGCCTCATACCAAGAATCCTGCTGAGGAGCTCAAGTGAGTATTTGCAGTTTCAAGAATGTCCCAAGCACAAGACAAAACAAAACAAACAAAAGCAAGCCCAACAACAGCAAAAAAAACAAAAACCAAAAACCAAAAAACAAAAACAAAAACAAAAACCAAACCCAGTCATTGGCAGAGACAAATGGAACTTTTTCCTACTTGAATATTGCGCGAGGGGTGGAACCTGAACACAGGCTGTGAGTACTGGGCAGTCAGTCACTGCAGCGGAGTTTCTGACCTGCCTAACCAACTGATTATCTTTCTAAGCAGTATCAACATCCAGGCTTTGAAATGCCTAAGACAACTGGGAGGAGGCAGTTACATTTCCAAAGCACAAACCTGAATTAGATAATAAATAAGTAGAGAATACATTGGATCAGCTGTTGAAATTCTAGTCTGTCTTGAAGAGTACTTCAGGATAGCAAGCCAGCGGCTGTGGGTTACAGTCATTTCCACTTCAGACAGAGAAGTAAACATCAAGAAAATTATGACTGAAAACTGAGGAGTAAGAAGCCATAATCCTCTTAATTAAAATGTCTTCCCTGCCAATACTGTTTTAGGAAATGGCAAGGAACGCTGTGAGAATGTCCTCCCATGTCCCATCACTCACCTATGCACAGTGTTTTCACCATTTCACATGTTGTGTGGATTCCTCTTTATGTCACACATGAATCCAAATTAGTCAGCTTCCCAGTTCAAACTCATTTTTGTCTAGCTCACCATATGCAGGATCACAGCCAGGTCTTTCTGCCACTCAAACTAGATGAGTTTTCTGACCTTTTGATGTACAACCCTCCCCGACCCCAAGTATTCCCTTACATGTACCACAAACCTACCTAACCCTTTCCAGTTGGGGCCCAAAGCCCCATGTGTGTGTTCCCTCTATACCTGGGCTCTCTGTTTTCTTATCTAGAGACCCCCAAGCCACTCTGCTTCTATCATTATGCAGGAGCCTGGAGTGTTCCAGATGCTTGAACATTCCTCATCCTGGCTTCTTGTTTCTCTGAACTCCAGTGTTCTTTATCCTGGCTTACGATGTTACTTTTATGTGTGAATGAGGAAAATGTCCGTGCATACTACTAGCCTATGGGTATATAAATGAGGCCCACGGCATTCCCTTGTCCAAACTGCTCTGTAGATGTAACCAATCGTCTTATTAAAATAAGAAATACAGAGCCAATGTAAAAGAGAAAGCCGAGAGGTCAGAGCTCAGAGATAAAATCTTACCTCCTGCAGTGCTCCTAGCTTCTCCGAGAGAGAGCTACTTCCTGTTTGTCTGTGTTTAAATAGTCTTTCTGTTCTGCCTTCTCATTGGTTGTAAACCCAACCACATGACTGCCTCATCACTGCCTGTAAGTACCGCCCTCCAGGTCTTAAAGGCGTATGTCTCCAATACTGGCTGTATCCCTGAACACACAGAAATCTACCTAGCTCTTCTAACCACCACGCTCTTGCTATGGCTCTAATAGCTCTGACCCCAGGGCAACTTTATTTATTAACATAAAATTAAAATCACATTTCAGTACAAATAAAATATCACCATATTTCCCCTTTTCTATTTTAATAAAAAGAAAAAAGGCAAAAGGTTATAACTAACAAAAGAAAAACTATATACAAAAGTACAATAACTATATACAATATATACAAGTAACAAATACCTAAACGATGTCTAGTCCATTTGTATTTGACAAATCAGAGAAAATAATTCCCTTATCTATCCTATTTTAGTAAGTTCAAAATGTATCTAATTCACTTTCTATCCTAATTAATCTTCAACTATAACTAACTAATCTTCAACTCCCTCAGAGACCCAAGAAGGAAATAATATTAGCTAACAAAAATAAAAACAGGAAGTGCACAAAAGCAACTTCCAAAAATTTTGTGAGTTGACAGAAACAGCCAGCTGCCTGGACAGTCACCTGAGGTTTCTCCACAGTGTTGGGGCATCATCTTCAGCCTATAGGCTTATCGTATCTGACAGACTCATTTGTGAAGTAGGTTGTACACAAGGTCAACAGTTCAACCTCACATTGGGTGAGAGCAGTCCACGTACCAGAAACACCTGAATTCCACTAGTGTCATGTCATGATTCAGGATTTTAAATTCTGGAAATTGTTGATGGTTTTTGAATTCAGCTGTCCATTCTTCTTGGCTGTGTATATATGGCTTCATCTAAGCATCCCCTTCTCCACATCCCTCTATTAAATGCCAGTCTACTATTGAGAGGCGTGAGCTTTCAGTTGCTGTTCCATTGCACAACAGAAGCCATCGGCCCACTGCCTGTTCAGCTGCCTTCAAAGAAAAGGGCACTGTACCTTTTCCAGATTGTGAAGGCCACTTCAGGGATGGTGCCATATTGTCCTGGCCTCAGAAAATGCCGTCTGATAAAGCCATAACCACACTTGTTTTGGCAGGAATCGGTAGTCCTTTGTTTCGTGTTCTGTCTGTCCATTTTTTCCTGTTGATTCGAGGATACTTTGTTGTCCAGTGGCTAACTTTTGCCACAATGAAAATTAACTCCATATGCAGTTTCTTCAATGCCCATATTTTCTCTGAAGTAGATTGGTACTGCCAGGAGCCGACATGTCTCAAAAAAGAAAAATTTCTAAGTTATTAAAACATTTTAAATGCCATATTCGGTAGATTTCTGAAGGGTTTGAAGATGACCTGTCTAAAATATATCTGCTCAATTTTTAAAACATATCTAATATGACTACAATTTCTATTGTAATGTCTAATTACTAACTTTCATTTCTTTATATCCTAATAGATGGTAATAATGTAAAGTATTTAAAACTAGTAACTATCTTTTTCTTTTCTTTTCTTTCTTTCTTTCTTTTTTTTTTTAAACAAGAACCTTAAATCTAATCTCCTTTGCTTAGCCTTTTTCTTAACCCTTGACAACAACTTGTAACCAAACCCCCTAAACAATGAAAATTATCCCAGACCCAAAACCCATTAAAAGAACCAAAAAACCACCTGTCCCACACCACTTCTTTGGCAATGTGGGTGTCATATTCTTAAAATTGCTTCCTGCTGGGTATGGGCGAAGTTATCTTTATCCTGAAAGAAAAATTTAGGTTAATTGTCAAATTCTAGGAAAGGTAACTATATCCTTCATTATTATCCAGTCTGTGTATAAAGCCAAAGTTCAGGGTTTATCTCAAGTCCTTATTCAAGTAGTCTTTGAGACTGGATCATCTCAGCTAGTCATCTCAAAATTGCTCTGAGCACCTTGTAGTTCAAAGCTGATCTATAGATGATGTTTGTCAGTTCAGTGATATTATTATTGTCCACGTGGAATTGTTGTTGTTGTGTTTGTTGTTGTGGGGCCCCATCTTCTTCCTGGAGATTTCAGTTGATGTTAGGCCTGGCCATGATTTCCTGCAGAAAACTGATAAGAGACTCGAACACAAAGACATATATATGCAGCTAATTGAAGCCTTTTTTTTTCTAGAATTAGTTAGTACTCTATATGACCATTCATATCTTAACAAAGTTTAAAATGTATATATATATATATATATCTTGTAAATTTTGATATAAAATTTATACTTTAAGAAAAGTTTAAAGAATCAGAATAGAATCAAAGAGTTGAGATTAGTAATAGAATAGTCCCTTAATTAATTTGGCTTTTGTCCTGTCCCATAGCAGAAAATGGCTCTTTCTGGCATGATACAGGGAGTTTGCATTTTCCTTTTAACAACATGCTTGAGTTTAAAGAAGGAGAGAGCCATTCTCCAACTCCAAAGTCAGCTTTAAATTTTAATTGAACTGGGACTATTAGAAAACCAATAGTGTTAAATCTTTAGAGAAAAGCAGAAACAAACATTTAAGAAGACATAAAATTTTTTAGATAATATATACCCATATGCCATATACTCCCATATACTCTGTTTCCTGGGATAGATGATTTGTCCCTTTTCTTCAGTTGTCTCATTTGTCTTGTGTCCTTCAGATTCCTTAACCTTCATTCTCCTAAAAGACAAAAACAAAAACCTTCCCCCAAGACTAATTTTTGGGATGTTCCTTTTTGGCAAGTTATTATCTGATTAAATGAAAAGACATGTGTTACAGGTACAAGTTAGTTTAAATTGGATGTTCATGCTGATTGATGCACTATCACCTCCTCTAATTAAGAGGTTTCTCTTGTTCAAATCGAACCTTTATCAATTTTGATGGTACCCACAGCTTATCTTCTCCTGTAGAAACAAAAGCAAAACCTCGTCCCCAACGTAATACATACCCTGGCTTCCATTCTGAGGTCAGCACATCCTTAAAGTATATAGGCTGATTTAATTCTGTAGTTTTTTCTATTATCCAATGTCTCTCTGCAGCTGTTGTTCTTTTCTCGTTGGCATTCAGAAAATTCAAAGTTAATAGAGCATTATGCAGTCTATTTCTGGGGGTTTTTGTTACTCCTTTCTGTTTATTTAGCATATCCTTTAGAGTTCTGTTTGATCTTTCTATAACTGCTTGACCTGTAGGATTATGTGGTATACCTGTAATATGCTTTATATTGTAATAAGCAAAAAACTGTTTCATTTTAACAGAGACATATGATGGAGCATTGTCAGTTTTGATTTGTGCAGGTATACCCATGATGGCCATAACTTCTAGCAAATGAGTGATTACAGAATCAGCTTTTTCAGAACTCAAAGCAGTTGCCCATTGAAATCCTGAATAAGTATCAATGGTGTGGTGTACATATTTCAATTTTCCAAATTCTGCAAAGTGAAACACATCCATCTGCCAGATTTCATTCCTCTGAGTACCCTTTGGGTTACATCCTGCTGGTAATGGCGTTTGATTATAGAAGGAACAAGTAGGACATTTCTTTACTATTTCTTTGGCTTGTTGCCAGGTTATAGAAAAATCTTTTTTTTAACCTTTACTATTGACATGATGTTTTTTATGAAATTCTGAGGCCTCCAGCACATTTCCTACCAATAATTTATCAATCTCATCATTGCCTTGTGCTAAAGGGCCTGGCAGACCAGTATGAGATCGGATGTGAGTTATATATAAAGGATGACTCCTTTTCCTGATTGTATCTTGTAATTGAATAAATAGAGAAGTTAATTCTGAAGCATCAGGGATAAATTCTGCAGTCTCAATATGTAATACCACTCTTTCAGCATACTGAGAGTCAGTTACTATGTTGAGAGGTTCTGAAAAATCCATTAATACCAACAGAATAGCATACAATTCTGATTTTTGCACTGAATTATAAGGACTTTGTACCACTTTACTTAAATTTTCTGATTTGTAACCTGCCTTTCCTTGTTTGTTGGCATCTGTATAAAATGTACAAACTCCAGATATGGGTTTTTGCCGTACAATTCGAGGCAAGATCCAATCAGCTCTCTTTATAAAATCAATTCTGTTGCTTTTGGGATATTTGCTGTTAATTTCTCCCAAAAAATTACTGCAAGCTCTTTGCCAAGGTTCACTTTCTGTCCATAATTTTTCAATGTCCTCCTTAGTTAAAGGTACGACAATTTCTGCTGGGTCTATTCCTGCTAATTGACGAAGTCTCAATTTTCCTTTCCAAATCAAGTCAGAGATTTTTTTCCCCATAAGTTTTTAATTTTTTATTTGGTTTATTTGGTAAAAATATCCATTCCAATATAATATCTTCCCTCTGCATTAATATTCCAGTAGGGGAATGCCTAGAAGGTAAAATAACCAAAATGCAATCCAGCTTTGGATCAATACGATCCACGTGCCCTTCATGTACTTTCTTTTCTACCAAGGCCAATTCTTTCTCAGCTTCAGGTGATAATTCTCTTGGACTATTTAAGTCCTTGTCACCTTCTAAGGTTTTGAACAAATTAGTCAGTTTATCATTTTTTACCCCAACAATAGTTCGTAGATGAGAAATATCTCCAAATAATCTTTGAAAGTCATTAAGAGTCTGTAGTCTATCTCTCCTAATTTGCACCTTTTGGGGTCTAATTTTTTGTAGCTCTATTTTATATCCTAAATAATTAATAGAATCTCCTCTTTGTATTTTTTCAGGAGCAATTTGTAATCCCCAGCAAGGCAAAATTTTCTTTACTTCTTCAAACATTCTTTCTAAAGTATCTGCATTTGAGTCAGCTAGTAAAATATCATCCATATAATGATAAATTATAGATTTAGGAATTTTTTTATGTATCACTTCCAATGGCTGTTGTACAAAATATTGACACAGAGTTGGGCTATTTAACATTCCCTGTGGGAGGACCCTCCATTGAAATCTTTTAACCGGTTGAGAATTATTATAAGTAGGCACTGTGAAAGCAAATCTTTCTTTGTCTTTTTCTTGTAAGGGTATTGAAAAGAAACAATCTTTTAAATCAATAACTATGAGAGGCCATCCTTTTGGTAACAGAGTAGGCAAAGGAATTCCAGATTGTAGAGAGCCCATTGGCTGAATTACTTTGTTAATTGCTCTAAGGTCTGTTACCATTCTCCATTTACCAGATTTCTTTTTAATAACAAATACAGGAGAATTCCAAGGGCTGGTTGACTGTTCAATATGCTGAGCATTTAGCTGTTCTTCTACCAGCTCTTCTAAAGCCTGGAGTTTCTCTGTTGTTAAAGGCCATTGCTGAACCCATACAGGCTTGTCTGTTAACCATTTTAAAGGTAGAGCTGTTGGTATTTTTGGAGGATTATCAGTTGTTGTGCCCTGTTCTTGTATAATATGGATGGCTGGTGACCACTCAAAATAATGCCTTCTAATATTTCTCTCAGAAACATGTGCTAGTTTATGATTTGTTTCTGAGATTGGAGGGATTTTAATCTGAGTATTCCATTGTTGCAACAAGTCTCGACCCCACAGGTTCATAGCTATGTTAGCGACATATGGTTTTAATTTTCCTCTCTGTCCTTCTGGACCTATACATTCCAGCCATCTTGCACTCTGTTTCACTCCAGATAATGTCCCAATTCCTAACAGTTGAACGTTTACCTCCTGAAGAGGCCAAGCTGGATGCCAAAATTCTGGTGCAATTATGGTAATGTCCGCACCTGTGTCTACCAGACCAGACAACAAAACACCATTTATTTTTATCGTTAATTTTGGTCTCTGTTCATTAATAGAAGTTTGCCAAAAAATTTTCTTTATGTTTTCTCCTGAATTTTCTATTCTCTCTTTTTCATCATCCTGACCAGCATGATTTATTCCAATAGTCATTTGGTTATTTAATCGCTCAGAGCAGGGATTTCCTCTACAGCTGCAGGAAAGGTTTGAACTGGTTTTGCTATGGGGGCCTGCATGAGGCCCCTCCGGGAGTTTCCCGAAAACTGAGGCAAAGGATTACCCTGTCTGTCCTTTGTTGATCTACATTCGTTGGTCCAGTGTTTTCCCTTACCACACCTTCTGCATACTCCAGAAGGAAGGGGCCTTCTGTTGCCATTGTTCCTTGAAGAAACATTGCTTCTAGGAATGACCTGTTTACAGTCCCTTTTAAAATGTCCTTGCTTTCCACACCCAAAACATCTAACACTCCTCAAACCTTTTGAAATTACTTCTCCTACCCACGTATCATCATGCTCATCAGCCTCAACATTAATTGTTTCTCTAATCCAATCTTCCAAAGGTGCAGATCTTGCCCTTAACGGCCTGATTATTCTTTTGCATGCTGCATTCGCATTCTCAAATGCCAAAGCTTCAATTATTGCCTTACTAGCTTCTGATCCTGAGACCATTCTGTTTACTGCTGAAGCCAGTCTTTCTAAAAAATCTGTGAAAGATTCTTTTGGGCCTTGCATAACCTTTGTGAATGACTCAAGTTTTTTTCCTGGTTCCTCAACTCTGTCCCATGCATTCAAGGCTGCCATTCGACATAAAATTACGGTTTGAACATCATATAAACATTGTGTTTGTATTGAAGCATATTGGCCTTCTCCAATAAACTGATCCTGACAAACTTGTATTCCTTTATCTGTCCATTGTTTTTCTATGTTTCTAGCTTCATCCTTAAACCACGTTAGAAATTGAATTCTCTGGCTGGGTTCCAGAACAGCTTGTGCAAGGTCCCGCCAGTCCTGTGGTATAATCCTATTATATGTTGACCAAGAGTTTAACATTTGCTTTACATATGGGGAATGCATTCCATAAGATACTATTGCCTCCTTAAACCTTTTAAAATCCATCAGTTCAATTGGAGCCCAGATATTTTGTGTAGCCATTTGATCAGGCATCTGCTGATGGTTACAGGATAAATTAAGGGTGACTGTGTGAAAACAGGCTTTCTTTCTGTAACCTTATGATCCAAACTTGAACCAACTTCACTGTTAATTTCTTCTGTCTGAATTTTTACAGGTTTAACAGGTTTTTCTAAAGCTGTTATCCTGGCACTTAAATCGACTATCTTTTTAAATAGTAAAATGAAAATAAGCATGGTGATAAACTGCATAATTCCCATAATACTAATCTTTTCATATAGTTGTTCCATTGTCAGACTGCCTAAAATTTCAAACAAAACCCAATTTTCTTCCAATGTACACAGGAAACCCATTTTTTTTAAATGTGGAAAAAATTTGTCTTTTAAATAGTTTCCTTTATGACTTACCAAATCTGCGTAGAACAGTAGAAATCCGAGCGAATTTCAAAAGAGCCACCTAGTGTCCTAGGTGTGAATCCAGAGAGAGAGAGAGAGACAGAAACAGAGAGACAGAAAGCAAGAGAGAAAGCGAAAGCGAAAGTGAAAGTGAAAGTGAAAGTGAAAGCTAAGGGGTAGCCTGCTAAAGCTTAAAGCCAGCCACTTGTTCCCTCTTGAGCCGAGTCAAGGCTTGGCTTTACAGGCAGGGGCCCTGTTTAGCAGGGCAGGCCTGAGCTGTTTGTAGCACTGGCTTTAAGCAAGCAGCTCACAGTCCAGCCTGAGCCCAAGCAGACCTGGGCCGGGGCTAGGGAGCCGGTTGCTCTGGCTAGGGAGCCGGCCCCAAGCAGTTTTTAATGGATTCTTGTCACGTTGGGCGCCAGATGTAGATGTAACCAATCGTCTTATTAAAATAAGAAATACAGAGCCAATGTAAAAGAGAAAGCCGAGAGGTCAGAGCTCAGAGATAAAATCTTACCTCCTGCAGTGCTCCTAGCTTCCCCGAGAGAGAGCTACTTCCTGTTTGTCTGTGTTTAAATAGTCTTTCTGTTCTGCCTTCTCATTGGTTGTAAACCCAACCACATAACTGCCTCATCACTGCCTGTAAGTACCGCCCTCCAGGTCTTAAAGGCGTATGTCTCCAATACTGGCTGTATCCCTGAACACACAGAAATCTACCTAGCTCTTCTAACCACCACGCTCTTGCTATGGCTCTAATAGCTCTGACCCCAGGGCAACTTTATTTATTAACATAAAATTAAAATCACATTTCAGTACAAATAAAATATCACCATACTGCTCCAGTCATTTCTGGTAAGTTTTGGGTTTTCTCACTACCACCAGGAGGATCTCACGTGTTTTTTTCCTCAGCTCCCCAATCCTTGTTAATAGGTTTTCTGCCCCCTTTTGGTTTCTCCGCCAGTGCAGTAAACCAGATCAAGCCAACTATTAAAAGTGTAAGAACAGGTTTATTGGAGCAGTTGGAGCAAAGCGACTCCTGGGCAAGTTCTCCAGTCCCAGAGATGGAGACTGGAGAAGCTGCACCTTCAGACTAAACTGTTGAGGTTGTAGGTGAGGGGTGATGATGTGTCCTCTACAAGCTGGGTTGTGTCCAAATATGGCATCAAAAGCTGAGTGATTCAGGACTTGGGCAGCTGGCAACTTCAGGGGAGGAAGCCGCAATAGAGTGTGGGACTGGGCTTTCTGGTGCCTTTCCTTTGTTCAGACTCTGAGTGGGTGGGGTTTGGGGAGAGAGATAGGAATGTGGCTTTCTGGACCATGCAGGGGCAAGCTGGAGGTTCCAACTGAATATCCTGACCTTTTTGGGTATATGGGCCCCGGTTCAAATCTGGCTGCTTCCCGTTGGCATGGGACAGTCTGAGGAGGGGAGTCCAGAGTCAGTGGGCTCAGTAGGAGGTATGGGTGAAGAAGCAGTTGGTTAATAACCACCCTGGAGACCTCAGAAATCCTGGAGGAAACAGAGAAGGCAAGGTGCTAGGAGAAAAATATTCAGAGTATTACCACTAACCCTATGAATGGGGCTAGCCATGGGAAGAGTGAAGACTGCCAGAAAGAATGGAATGGAGATGTGCCTGGGTTGTATTGGCCAAGTTCTTCAGACAGTTTGTGGAGTGACGATATGAGTTTCCACCAGGCCAGATTCCGTGATACAGTAGCAGCACTCTTTCCCCAGGAACATGCAGGTGTCTATAAAACAGCTGGAACAGATTCACACCTTGGTGGAATTGCAAAGGCTATGGCTTTGGGTTAAAAAGGCATGAACACTTTTCCTATGTCTAGAGAGTGTGATTTTCTCCAGATGAAATGTACCTTTAAGTCTATAATTAGAAAACAACCAAAGGAAATTTAAAAACTTGAGCTTGTGACTGAATAGTAAGTAGTCAGTGCTCTATCAGTTTATCAGAACTCCATTGATCAACGCTGAACCTCTGAACCTCTGAAATCCCAGTGCAACAGTAGCACAGCAAAGGGACAGAATCTGAAATGTCTTCACACACCTTAAATCATTTAGTTACAGCTGTACAACTTGCATCTATACATATTAAACCATTTTCTGTGTTTCTTTAGTGGAAAGTTACACCTAAAACCTGTTTATTCTTTACTATGAAGGCTGTGAAAAAGGCAAACCTGTCTGTACTTTTAACAAGAGACTTAACTAGTGAACTAATAAATTATGAACACGGTTGTAGCCTTGGAGAGGGGGAGCTGTTGAACTGACGAAGCTCTCCCTAGCCTAATCATCAAACACCATCAGATCTGAGAAGGATAAATTTCACCTGAGAAAGCACAAGCGCAAACCAAACAGCTTCTGAATCTATCAAAAATGACAGGGACTTACTGTCTACCTAGACAGCTACCCCAGGTCCTTCATGGTCACTGGGGACAGGGGTCCCAGGGAAGCATCTGTCTTCAGCTGACAGTTTTCTGTGGAGTAGGTGTGAGGGTATGGGGCAGCGCTGGTGGCTGGCGCTGGTTGCCACATGGAAAGGTCACAGTCACGACAGAACCCAGTGATACCTTTTAGAGCTTTATTAGGAGGAGAGAGAGAGGTGGGGGAGACAGAGAGACGGATTGTGCAGAGAGAGACACAGAGCACACAGAGCGTGTGCAGAGAGAGAGTGTGTGGGAGTGCATGTCCGGCTTTTAGGCTGGGACGCAGTTGCCTGCTGGTGACGTAATAAGGCTCCAGATGAGACTCCCAAGCAGCTGAGCTGCTGTGTATACAGAATTCTTACAGTAGGAATTTGGGGGGACCAGACTGCCTTGTCTAGGCAAACAGGGCAATCAACTCCCTAGTGTCCTGCTTGTCTACAGTCTGGTCAGTGTCCTGGCAGCAGTTGAGATGAAGGGTTGCTTTTCACCCAGTGGCCAGCTTTGCCACCTTTAAAACAAGCTCCAGGTTCTTCTGTGCCCACCATCTTCCTTGGAGGAGGAGGTAGGGGTGCTTCCAGGAGCCAGCACATCTCTCTATAATGAAAATCTTTTTTATTGAACATTTTAAATGCTGTATTCTCAGATCTCTGAAGCATTTGAGGACTGTTACCTGTTAAGTAAATCTAAAGAACACAAGCGTTGCTTGTTCCTAGCTACTTGTTTTAGGCTTAACTTTGAAAACATATATAAGAAGCTAAGAACTTGATCATTCATAAGGTGACTGTCTATTAACTTGTATGTCTTATAAGATTAGGATTTTATAACTTGTTTGTTTTATAAGATTAGGATTTTATGGCTTTATTCCTGTTAAGTTTTACCTAAAAAGTAACAATTTATGAATTAAAACACTTTTTTTCTTTCAAGACAGGGTTTCTCTGTAGTTTTGCACCTTTCCTGGAACTCATTCTGTAGCCCAGGCTGGCCTCGAACTCACAGAGATCCACCTGCTGTAACAATTTCTGAAGTGAAACACTTTTAATATCAAGAGAAGACTTTTAACTCATAAACACAGTCCAAAAAGAGACTGAGGACTTTCCTTACCCTTTCATAGTATACTGTTATTGAACACACAGTTTTCTGTATGACTTAGTTTACCAAACTAGCTATAGCTTAAAATGTTCATCAAAGCAAGAAGGTTAGACAAACATTCCTAAACCAGTCTCTGTTAGCCTGAATAGACCTTAGGTAAGGAAAGACCCTTGGCCAGACTGCTTAGTCACTGTATTGCTACATCACAAGATAGGAATAACTCAGTCTCTGGTATTTACTTGTGGTCTTAAGCCTTAGCTTTTTATTTCTCTATTTGTTAAGATCATATATTAATGAAGGCTTTATAATAAAATACCATTGTATTTTATTTTAAAATTTTAAAATGTCCCAGAGCCTTATAAATTTGCAATTTTAAGCATTTTAAAACTGTTTCTTAAAAATATCTAGTTTATTTCAACTTTATAAAACTCTAAAATTTTCTTTTAAAAAAGTTTAAGGTCTCCCAACTGTATGTTCTGGTAATATCCAACTAAAGTTTCTTTTTTATTTCAAGAATGAAGACATAGAGTAAAACCATACTTTATAGAAGGCAAAACCAAGTTTCAACTGTGTAAACAATTCAGTGTCTGTAAAATCTATACCAAGTGGATTACTCTTATGGTACAGAGTCTCGCTGCAGCAAGGTGTGTCCCTGTACAGAACACACGGAGGTGCAGCTTTAAGACCCCGCTAAACCAGCATTGTTTTAAATCCTATCTCTCATAAACATTTTTTTCAAGACAGGTCAGGAATTATCTCACAAAAATCCTAACCCCAAGTACCTTGGAGACCTGTTGTTGCCTCCTTGGTAGGTCCACTCCATGTGGTCACCTTTAATCAAGATGGCAGTGAAGTCACATGATATCCCTCTTCTCCAACCCTAGCAAAGATGGCTGCCAGCCATGTGGCTACCCAGAGATGGTGGTGAAGTCACATGACATTCTGCTTCTCCAACCCTTGTCAAAATGGCAACTGCCCACATAGCGGCACTGAAGGAGGTGACAAACCATGTGGTGTCCCCAGACAGCTCCAACTCAGAGCTGTAAGTTAACATTTGTTACAGATTTTTTAATCACACCTAATTCCCTTAGCTGTTTGTTAGTAAAGTAGGACAGCATAAAACAACTTTAATATTATTTATACCCAAATGACATATGAATCTGTTATTACATCAGATTCAGTATTCTGGCCAGAAATCCCAGAGGCAAATTCTGAGCCCACACAGCTAGTTTCAACAGTAACAGCTGAGCTATCACCAAGACACACAGAACATGGTAAACATGCAAGACCAGTCAGAAACGAACATACAGTGGCCCCATACATTTATGCTTTTGACTGAGCCTGATGCAATTAACTGTGGCCCCATGTCTGCAAGAAAACTTACAGGCACAGATCCATGCATATATACAAAATAGACAAAACTTGTCTAATAACAAAACAAACAAAACTTTTGGTGGGAAGCAGACTTTGTTACATATTACATAGATTTTAAACATGTCACATGAGCAACTTACAAATCTTGAGATAAAAATTTAAAATATAATATGTAAATATAGAACAGAGTGCAAAAAAGCATAGAGAT